>NW_026705661.1:0-50001 GCF_029867415.1 Vicia villosa | reverse complement strand
AATTCGTGAACTTAAAAACAATAAATATATATTTTAACTTTTTATTTTAATTTTTTCATTCCTGTTTCACAAAAAACCCATAGTCTTTGAATACATTTTCGGAATGATTCTTGGAATGTTTTCCATACAGTTTGGAGCGTAAAATCACTTATTTGGCGGTGGTCGTTTATAGGAAAAATTACTCGAACCAATTACAACTTCTACGAGTTTAGCAAATCCCCTTTGTTATTTCTTTCTTAGGTTGTATTTGGTGAATAATTTTCTTTTGTTTTCGAGCTTAGTCTTGCCTTTTTTGTAATCGGTTGCAAGAACTTTTGTTTCTTTTTATATATATATTTCTTTATTACAAAAAAAAAAACACCCTGAATGTGCCAATTGTTGCACCCCAATTTTTGACCACTGAGATCCCACCATAGCTTAAACATTAGGATCATCATTGTCATCATAATCATCATGCATTTATCATTTATTAACCCAAAAATACAAAAATTGTTGTTTGTTGCTTGTGTCCCAAAACTGCAGTTCATATGGAAAAAGTCAACTGTGCAAGTCAACCTTTGACTTTTGAGAAAAATAGTCAACTATGGACTTTTAAGGATCCAAATCATCATCATATGGATATTGAAGACATTTGATCAAAGAATTCATCAAGAATAAAAAAGTCAACAAAAAGTCAAATTAGGGTTTTAAAGTGTATTTTGACATAATTCATGGATCTCCAAATTTTGCTTACACACTCAAAAATCTCTCAACATGAAATTTGTAGATCTTGGCAAAAAAAACAACTTATTAGAATGGAACTTTTTGCAAAAAATGATTATTTTGAGAGATATGGAAATAAGAAGATAATTTTCAAAAGACTTACAGACATTTTCAAGTGTTTTACTTGGATTTTTTCTTAATTTTATGACCATTTTTCTCAATGATCCAAAACGAGTTTGAGGAAACTTTCAACAAGTGAATTGAAGTATGTAGCAAGGGCTTTCCAAAGAGCTAAGTAGCATGAAAATCCATGGCTTGATCAAAGAGATGTGAATTTGTCAATAGGGCACCATGAACACTTGAAATTGAGCATTTTCATGAAGAACATGAAGAACAAAGTCCAAAATTCATCCAAATCTGTGGGAATCTCTCAAGTACAGCCATTTTAACTTGTTCAAGAGGCCATAATCAGAAGATTACACATTCTTTTGAGCTATGGACCAAGTGTTTTATGCATTGTCCAAGTTTCATGCCATTTATGAACTAAAGTCTCCATTTCCATTTTGGAAAAGCTAGCTTTATGCACAAAGTCTACTCCTCGAGCCACTACAATTTTACTCTGCATCAAAAGCAAATTGAACACCACAAGCAAGCTCTCCAAACTCAGAATAAAGTCATGGAAGCATGCTTGAACTTGTACCTTGCCATTGGAACTCCAATTTTCTCATTTCTTCACAAACAAGCAAAGAAGTACAAAGTCACATGGGAGCTTCAAAACTCTGAACTTTTTCCTCCCATAAACCCTAATTCTTGCCTATAAATAGAGATTATCACTCCCTTGATCAATTACACCAGAATTCTCCAAGTCACATATCGCTTAAAATTCTCACTTTTCTTGTCTTTGCACTTTTATTGTGATTCTGAGTTCTAGCAATTCTGGGTGTCAACCAAAGGTTTAGACAACTTCTAAACATCATTTAGAAGGTGTCTATACCTTCCTTAACCTCTCAAAGTTCCCTTAACCAAAAATCACCATTTTCACTCCATTAAAGCTTTCTTTAAGCTCATAACCAACCAAAATCCAAACCAAACACTTACCAACCAAACACTTCTAACAGCTTCTAATCATCATATAGAAGCTGTACAAAACCTCCAAACACCTACCAAAGTCCTAAAACAAAAAAATCACCATTTGCATTTTTCCAAAATTCACTCTTAAGCCATAAACTGTGATCTTCATTTTTACTCGTGCATTTTGAGGCCTTTTGGTTCAAATATCTTCTATATTGTATATAGAAGCTATTCAGATACTTAACATTGATCTGTAACACCTAGAACTATGTGTTCTAGCCATAACTTTTTCTTGTTGTAGATGAAATTGAGCTTGGAGTTGCAGGGACATTCAAAGGATTCTAAGTGCCCAAATTGCTTCATTGGAAGGTGTTGAAGCTATTCAGATCATTTGCATCATTCTGGAACACCTCTAAGCACAAGTTGGAAGTTCAATTTCAGAGGTATTGAACTAAACCTTGAGCATACTTATTTGTGCATCAATTTAATTGAAACTTGATACCATTCTGTTTGGAATAATGTGAGGACTAAAAGCCCTAAGCTTTTAGGGCTTGATTGTGTGTTTCAAGCATTTAATTTGAAAATCTATTTTTAGGGTTCACACTTGTTTCTGAGAAATTCATGACTTTGAATGAATTTAAATTAATGTTAAGTATGTGGTTAGATTCGTGGTGTGATGTTGATCATTTTAGGGTCTTAAATTATTGAAAAAGATTGATTTTGGAAAGAGTTTGAAATTCATCCATGGTGTTTGTTGTTGCTGTGTTCGTTATTGAAGGAAGAAGATGAAGTTTTGAACTTCATTTTTAAGGCGTGCATTTTATAATATATTGATTGGTTTGTGTTCCATAAACGACTTCATCGTACATCTCACTTGGTTACACACTTCCCTCTTAAAGCGCCTTTGACCCTCAGGTCCGGGGTTCGAATTCCCCTCGCCCCAGACCTTTTATTTCTTTTATTTTTCAATGTTTCTCAACTAGTTTTATCATATTTTGAACTTAATGCACATTGTTGACACCACACACGCGTAGTAGAGTTGGTTGTTATTCTGTGCAGGGTACCAAAGGGCGTGGGTTCAATCCCTTGTGGCCATAAAACCTTTCTTTTATCACTTATTTTCTTAATCTTTATCTTAACTTCAAAAAATTCAAACAAATTGAAAAATTAATGTTTTTTACTTGTTCCTTTTTGTGTGTTTTGTTTATTATGTCTATTTTAATGTCATAATTAAAAAAACCCAAAAATATTTGACATTTTATCATTTAAAAATTAAATCTTTTAATATAAAAAAATCAACAAAAACATATTTCTTTTTGAATATTTTTCTAAAGTAACTTAGTTTAGGTTTCGTAAATATTTGTTTAGGGTTAGAATAGGATGTCTTTGACTTTCTTCATGTACCCTTAGACCATCTCTCTTAAAGAAATTGGTATTTAACAATTAAAATTAATTAGGTTTAGGTGTTTATGTTTAACCCTAATTTGAAAAACCCTAGGTTTAAAACCCTAACCCAAAAACATGTTGATCTTTGTTTATCCATGATTAATTAAGTTTGTTATCTTGTACATACTTGTTGATTTTAATCCATGTTTTGTACTTAATTGTTATTTTAATCATTATTTTGTTAATTCCTCTTATGTATTGTTTATCCAACCTCATGTTTATTTATCATATCAATCATTCATCGTTCATACATGAGTTTGAATCCAAGGGTTTAGATACATTCATCCATCTCTCTTACTTATTGATTATCATACTCACTTGTTTGTTCTTGTGCCACATGACATCACACACACACCTGAGGTGTTTATTGTTAATTGCTTGAGTTTGTTGTTTTTGTCCAAAAGGATGGGAATGGTATTGACTAAGTTGTCAAAGGTACTCAAACTCTTTTCCAATCTCTTTTACTTTTGTGTTAAGTATTTTAAAGCTTTTCACTTGTTTATGGTTTTGTATTGTTAAATCTTAACCAAACCCTTTGTTTTTAAACCTTGGCACTAAGATTAGAATTATTCCCGGTGAAACTATTCTTAGTCCATTGACCTTTGTATTGTTAAAGCTAGGTCTTTTGTTTTGAAACCTTGGTGTTAAGAGAAGAATTATTCCCGGTGAAAATTCTCCTAACCCATTGACCTTGTATTTTAAAGCTTGGTCTTTTTGATTTATTTTAAAATTTGTTAAGTATTTTAAAGCTTAACCTTTTTAACTTATTAGGTATTTTAAATCCTAATTCCTTTTTAAAATTGTTAAGTATTTTAAAGCTTAAACTTTTTGAAATTATTAGGTATTTTAAAGCCTAATCCCTTTTTAACTTGTTAAGTATTTTAAAGCTTAACCCCCCTTTTAAAAACTTGTGAGTATTTTAAAGCTCACATAACAAAAATATTTTGGCCACTTTGGCCCCCTTTTTTTCCTTTTAAGAGGAACTACAAAAGCTTAACCCCCCTTCTAAGATGCGATATCTTATCGAGCTCACTTTCAAAAACTTCTCTTCCCATCCCCACCCTCTATTTCAAACAAGTTTTTCACATAGGATTTTCAAAAAAGGTATGTATAAACAAAAGATAATAACACAAAACAAAGAGGTTCCCATGGAGTATCATGGATATGAGGGGTGCTTAAAACCTTCCCCTTGTACAACAAACCCTCCATAGCCAGATCTCTGATAAGTTTATTATTTTTGATTTTAAAAACTTCTGTGGATTTTATTCGCTCTTTCACCCATTCCTTTTTGAAAACAATAAAGCGCGGTGGCGACTCTGTTTAAAATGAGCTAAGTCTTTCCATGACTCTAGTCTCACCAATTTCACCGCTACACCAATGAATGAATTGTTTAATAACATTTTTACAAATAAAATTAAATATAATTATTGAAAAAAATTCAAGTCTCATATTAATTAAATATTGAGCTTAATAAATATTTATAGAATCACACTTATCACCTTACAAACTAATAATTTTGTAGGAATGAATTATGTCAAACTATAATTCTATTAACAGCTCAACAATCTCTTTATTTTTTAATTTTGGATAAGCAAGAAATACAATTACTATATCGAGAATACAAGGGGTACTCAACCTATCAAATACAACAAAAACACTAATGTCTCCTTGAATGCAGTTTGGCGTGATATTCTTTCTTCTAGATATGGTGATTTGAAACGGAAGGTCCTCATTGGCGACTCCTCCATTATTGAGAAACATGATTCCATATGGTAGAGAGACATATTAATTTCTGACAATTATGAGTTTTTGCAGGATTAACATTTTGCAGGCGCTATTTTATGCAATGTTGGAAACGGTTTTGATGTACCTTTCTGGTACAGCTGCTGGGCCGATAACCAGACCCTTATGTAGGATTTCCCAGAGTTGTATGCCTTAGCGCGCTATGACTCTTTATCTGTAGCTGCTGCAGGCGCTGCTTCTGGGCCGTTTTGGGAGTGGAATGCTGCTGCAATCTTCCAAGACAGCAGCGCTGTTCCAGCCTTTCTGTGGCAAGATTTTCTTGGTTTTATTCAACATGTCATACCGCGGGATAACGTAATGGATGGATATGTTTGGAGCAGTAATGCAGAAGGTGTATTTATTGTCAGTTCTTGTTATGACATGTTTTAGACCAAGCTATCCGGACCTCCTTTCAGTTCCACAATAGTTAAAGCTACTAAGCTCCTTTGGAAGGTAAAAGCTCCTCCTAAAATATGTTTTTTCGGTTGGAGGATTATCCACAATAGATTGTCTACTAA
This sequence comes from Vicia villosa, assembly GCF_029867415.1. Taxonomy (NCBI): domain Eukaryota; kingdom Viridiplantae; phylum Streptophyta; class Magnoliopsida; order Fabales; family Fabaceae; genus Vicia; species Vicia villosa. The sequence continues at coordinate 44,482 of NW_026705661.1, read as the reverse complement.
GGACCAACTTCACAAGAGAGGTGTTTTGATGGATAGTAGCGATCTTCTTTCTGTTTTTTGTTCGAAGGAGGAAGAATGTTTACATCACATTTTAGGGGGTTGTGAGATTGTGGCCAATGTTTGGAAGAAGGTGCTTTAGTGGATTGGCTCCATTGACGATTTATCTTTGGCGGAGTTTGAGGGGTTTCTTTTTGCTTTTGAGAAGGTCAGGAATTTAGCCAAAAGATATATGGATGCGGTCATTTGGTTAGCAACGGCTTGGTGCATTTGGAATAGGCGCAATGCGATTATTTTCAAGAGTGAGTCGTTTAGCTTCACCGAATGTATGTCGGAGATTGTTTTTAATTCGTGGAGATGGTTAATCTTTTTTTATAAATTAGAGGACTCTTGTAATTTTCACGTTTGGAATATTCTACCTCTCACTTGTTTTGAGGAGTAGGAGCTTTCCGCGCTGTATTTCAGGCGGAGTACCCCTTATACTCCTTTATTAATCCCATTGCTTATTAAAAAAAACTAATGTCTCCTTGAAAAGAAAAACAAGGGACTAGTGCTCAAAAAACTAAAATTACATTAATCAAAACCTTCATTTCTAACTATCACCATTCCCAAGATAGATGTTTGAGAACACCATACATTTTCTTTAAATCTATTAAGCCATCACTAAATAGAACATTATTTCTATTAATCTAAGCTCTCACTAAAGAGAAAGAAAACAATGACCTCTCTCTCTAATGTATTAATTAGTTGTAGGGTCCTTGCTCTTCATGCATTCATCGACCATAAACAAATTATAGTTCCTCATGCATTCATTAGCATGGAACATCATGCATCATTTTTCACCTCCAAAAATACACCCCACCTCTCTCTAAATGGGGTTTGATGTTCATTCTATACATCTCATTAGAGATAATGTTTTCCACAAATTTGCATAACATAACACCACTTTTTCATGCTTTTTCATTTTCAATTTTTTCCAACTTCTTCTAGTCCGCATCTTCAACATGCACTACATTCTCTCATGAACTTCCTTGATCTTTCTTCTTGGTACTTAAGTTATTACTGCAGTTTGTTTGGCTCTCATAGTGATGTCTCATCTCATCGACGAGTCTAAGGAACATGGATGGTTATCCTTCTTCTTTACAAACTTTCCAGAATCTGTTTTGGAGTGGGGATTGTGCAATGTTTTTGCTTGGTTTAAACAAGTTCAGCTTGGACATTAAAGAACTAAAAGGCTTAGGAAGTAAACACTTAGTAAAAAAATCTGCAAGTTGGTCTGGAGAAGAAACACGCAGAAGCTTCATGACACCAGCCAAGAATTTTTCACGGACAACATGGCAGTCGATATCTAAGTGTTTGGTCCGTTTGTGGAAGACATGATTAGCTGCAATGTGAAGAGCACTCCGGCAATCACAAAAGAGAGCTGGAGTTTTTGAAAAATTCAACATGAAGATCTCTGAGTAGGTAAAGGATCCATTGGAGTTCGCAAGTTGCTGCAAAAAGTGCACGGTATTCCGCCTCATATAAAGAACGTGAGACTGTGTTTTGTTTCTTGGTACGCCATGAAATGAGGGAGTGTCCAAGATAAAAGCAAGATCCAGAGACTGATCTACGAGTATCAGGACATCAGAAAATCCTGAAATATGAAGGGATGAATTGTGGGGGAAGAATAAGCCTTGACCCGGACAATGCTTCAAATACCCCAAAACACGGCAAGCAGCATGGTAATGTGTGATAGAGGGATTTGAAAGGAACTAGCTAAGTTGCTGAGTTATGAATGTGATATCTGGTCGATTGGTATTGTGGTATATCAATCTTCCAATAATTCTCTTATAGGAAGGAATGTCATCATATGGTGGGTTATTGTCATGACACAATTTGATGGAAGGATCATAAGGTGTGGTAGCTGGTTTAGAACCTAAAAATCCTGAATCATTAAGGAGATCAAGACAATATTTTTGCTAACAAATGGATATACCTTTGCTCAAATGAGCCACTTCCAAACCAAGGAAATATTTGAGAATACCAAGATCTTTGATCTTGAATGCCTGATGTAAAATATTCTACATAAATTGGAATTCATGTAGAGAATCACTTGCCAAGATCACATCATCAACATAAACAAATAAAATTGTGGAGGAGGATGATGTTTTCTTAACAAATAATGAGTGATCAGATGGGGCTTGCGTGTAACCATGGCTAATAAGATGAGAGGTCAGCTTTTCAAACAATTTTCGACTTGCCTATTTTAAATCATAGAGGGATTTGATCAGCTTATACATTTGATTAGGTTTGGAAGTTGTGAAACCAGGAGGGATAACCATATACACATCTTCATGCAAATCACCATGCAGAAATGCATTATTGACGTCCAACTGATGAAGGTTCCAGTTGTTAATGGAAGCTAGGGCTAGCACGAGTCTGACAGTTGTAAGCTTAGCAACAGGTAAAAACGTGTCTGAATAGTCAAGGCCTTCAATCTGATTATACCCTTTTGCGACCAGGCGTGCTTTAAAACGTTCAATACTTCCATCAGACTTATGCTTGATCTTATAAACCCAACGACAACCAATTGGTTTCACATTGGATGGAAATCCAAAATTACTCAAGAGCCTCAAGCTCAAGTTTCATAGCTTGATTCCAACAATCAAACTTGCATGCCTCTTTATAAGTTTTAGGTTCTTTGTTAGTGGAAATAGAAAAAATAAAACGAGAATGTGAAGGAGATATATTTGAATATGACTAGAAATTTGAAATGGAATATGGTGTACCTGAAGATGATTCAGTTTGTGCATCTTTGAAGGTTGCACAGACATAGTCTTTGAGGTGAGATGGTGGAAGTCTTGCTCTTGAAGAAACACGATTGGTAGGGTTAGGTGGGACATTAGAGGTATTGGGAGAGAGGGTTTGGTCATGTATATGAGATGGATGTGGGGATTCTACATGAGAATCATTATGAGGTATGATAGAGGGAAGATTATCAAATGCTGGTGAATCAAAATTATTTTCGTTAGTTATGGAACTGAAGTATTGCCAATTCTATGTGGCATTTTGAGAATGACAGGTTTAAGGTAAAATGTGCTCATGATGGGTGAAATTTATGGAAATAAAGATAGTATGTGTATGTAAATCAAGTAATATAGAACCTTTATATCAACCAGCATAACCAAGGAATACGGATTTTCTGGCACGAGTATCAAGTTTGGTTCTGTGGTGGGAGAGAGTGGATGCATATCAACTAGAGCCAAAAACCTTAATTTGGCTAATGTCAGGTGGTGACTGATGGAGCATATGATAAGGGGAGTGATTATTAAGTAAAGGTGTATTGACTCTATTGATAATATAAGCTCCATAATTGACAGCATAAGACCAAAAGGATTTGGGAAGGTTAGATTGAAAAATAAGAGCTCTCCCTACATTAATAAGATGTTGATACTTTCTCTCCACACGAGCATTTTGCTGGGGAGATTCTACCCAATATCTTTGGTGGACTATTCCCTTTGAAGTATAAAATTGAGGGATGAGAAGTTCAGGTCCATTATCTGTCCTAACAAACTTAGGGCGAGTGTGGTGTTGATTTTCTATAAGAGTGATAAATTGTTTAACATGGTTAGAAACTTTTGCTTTTGACTTAAGCAATACGAGCCAGACAAACCTACTATAATCATCAACAATAGTTAAGAAGTATATATGATTATCTATGGAACTAATGGAGACAGGACCCCATATGTCAAAATGCAAAAGCTCATAAGGCTGAGTAGCTCGAGACTGACTGAGACTAAAAGGATTTTTCTTGTGTTTGGCAAAGTGGCAAACATCACAAACTTCTTTATTATCATTGAAAATGGTTGGGTACATATGAGCCATTTGAGATAACCTATCATGGGATAAATGGCCAAGTCTAAAATGCCAAATGGCTTGTTTAGGTATTACTTTACAATTATTCATGGAAATAGAAGAATGAGGTGTGTTACACAAAGAAGTACTAGAACTGGTGATTTGTGATGAAGAGAATGGTTCAGTAAGACATCCAGCATCAGTCATGAGTCTGTATAATCCTTCAAACTTCCTTGCCAAACCAATCATCTTCTTGGTTCTCACATCCTGTATAAAACAATTAGTGTGAGAAAATTGACAAATGCAATGTAAAAACTAGCATAGTTTAGAAACCGATAAAAGGTTTAATGAGAAATCAGAAGTATATAACATATTATTGAGATAAAATTGAGAGGAAAAGTTGATGGTTCCTGCATATTTGGCAACAACAATAAAACTATTAGGTAAGCAAACATTGACGGGTGGAATTTTGTGATAGGAACTGAACCAGTGTAAGGAAGAACACCCATGATCATTGGCTCCTGAGTCAAGGATCCAAAAATCAGGCTTAGCATGACTATCCTAGGTAATGGTGGACACAAAAATGTTACCTGAAGTCTCATTTGGTGAATGACCAGAATGAGTAGAGATGTCATTGGTAGTAGAGGATGTGGTTTGTGAAGGAGGCAGCAAATTCGTTTGTTGTAGCAAGCCAATCAATTGAGCATATTGCTCCTGAGTGATACTGGCACCATGGCTAGGTGTAGAAGCCTCTTCACCAACATGAACCAAAGACTGAGTATCACCGGTAGCTGCACTAGAGGCGTTAGCAGATGTTTGCTTTTTAGCAAAATTGGGCTGAAATCCATGTTTGCGATAACAAACTTCAATGGTATGACCCGTCCAGTGAAAAAATGTGCAAACTCTACCATCTTTTCTAGGGTTAGAATAATTATTATTGTAGTTTGAAGAAATACCACAATCCACAAATTTTCTTTAATCATAGGCATTGATGAGGGTGTTAGCCTCATCAAGAACATGTATAGAATCAACCTTAGGAACTAGGGAAACATTATTACTCTCTTCTTGTATAACCATAGAGTAAACTCTATTTATAGAAGGGAGAGGATCAATTAATAGAACTTGAGTTTTGATGACATAAAAAGTATCATTCAAACCTGTGAGAAATTGAATGATTTGATCCTCGAGACGAAATTCACGAGCACTACGCATAGCTTCGCATCTGCATTGCTGAGGATAAGTGCAAATGGGAATTGGTCTATGAGAGTTTAATTCCTCCCACAAACCACGTAATTCAGTGAAATAATCAAGCACAGATTTGGAATCTTGTTTGAGATTGTTGATTGCAACACGCAGATTAGAGACACGAACACGATCGGTTTTGGCAAATCTTTCCTTGAGATCATTCCACACGTCGAGAGCATTCTCCAAAAACACTATAGTTTGAGCAATAGGAGGATTCACAAAATTCATGATCCAAGATTGAACAAGACAATTGCAACGTTCCCATGCAAGATGATTAAGATCAGTGGCGCGTGGAACATGAATGGAGCCATTGATGAACACAATTTTGTTCTTGGCGCCTAGGGCACGTTCCATAGATCTGGAATAAGAGATGTTATTATATCCATTGAGTTAAGGTGTGATATTCATAGAATGTGGACCTTCGCTCGGGTCAACGTAATATACAGAGTCAACATCTCCATTGGTGATGCGAGTAGGATCGATTCTTGGAGGCATGATGGAACAAAGTTGAAGAAAGAAGAATAACATAAGAAAGATCAAAAAGAGTTGAAGAAGAAGCTAAAGATGACTCAATGGAAAGTATGTGGAAGAGTGGAAGAAGGATCGAATAGAGATGATACCATATTATGAATTACACCATTGATGCATGAATGAAGAAAAATACAGAGAATATAGAGTGAAGTGAAGAGAAAGATGAAGCAACTATAACTTTTCTTTTAATGATCACAGAAGGAGGGAAAGGTATATATACAAAAGTAGTGAAAGCTTGAATGTAACAAACTAAGTAACTAACTTTCTATATACCTAACTAAGTCAACTACTTCAACTAACTTTCAGTTATTATATTTGCGTCGGATAGAAGATATAGAAGAGGTAACCGTTTTGGCTTTGCTCGATTTAAAAATGTCTCAAATCTTGGGCTTTTTGAAGTCCAAATTCGTTAGGATGGGGCTTTCAAGACTCATCTAAGTTTTGAATTGGTTAGAGACACTTTTTGGATTAATGGTTGTTTGCATATTAAAGCTACTTGCATGGGTGATTTCAAGTTACGGTTGAGTTCCTTGGTGGATGAAGCTTTGCCTGTGTTTCAACTTACGAAGTTAGGTAATGGTCTTTAATATTTGATTGTCACTACATCAAATAAGGTTTTTAATAGCGCTTTTAATTCTTTTATAACGCTTTTAAGCGCTCTTAAATCTCCTAATACTATAAGTTGGATACATGTGATAAAACTTTATAAGCGCTATTAAAAGAGAAGACCTTAATAGCATTATTCATTAAAGCGCTGTCATAACCTAGTTTGCGTTGGTTTATACAAAATAAGGTTTTATAGCATTTTTATGAAAAGCGTTATTATAGACCGAATCTTTAATAGCACTTTTCAAAAAGCGCTATTAAATGCCCTTATTTTCTTTGCATATTATTATAAAAAAGACGATGATTTTGTAACTCAATGTTTTTGTAAAAATAACACTGCAATTCTTCTCACATACAATTATTTACAAATACAAATATTTACCAAATACAAATATTAATATAACATAATAAAGAACTACATGGTCAATCAATTATTATCAATCGAAAATTTAATTACATTAAATGTTAAATTCTGCAGTATTTCTAAATTGCTTGTCCTTCTCATTTAATTGGTCAGCAAGAGATATGCAATGTTGTGCACTGCCATGTTTTACCTTTGTTATTTTAGACTCATTAGGCTTTTCATTACTAACAATTTGTCGAATAAAGTTATCATTGCCAATTTTGGGAGCACACATTTAGAATTAAAAATTGAAGAGTCTATACAAGTATTTCAAGCCGATACCTTGAAGCAGCATGATAGAGAGTTATTATAATAGCTTATAGTATTTTATATTAGTAGTCTTTTTGAAATGTTTCTATAAGTTTTTTAGTCTCTAAGATTGTGCCACATGGATGACTATGATATATTTAGAGTTTTATATATTGAGCTGTAATGTGTTATTTTGAAAGATGGAGAATCAAATGAAAAATGACTTTATTTTTTAGATAGTTTTTATTGTCTCTTTATTTTATTAGTTTTTCTAAGTTTGTTAGGGTTCTAATTTAGCATCCTAACATTGGTGCTTTCATCCTTGCACTTAAGTTCTTTCATGGAGTATTCCAACTTCACACCCCTATTTCATCAATGGAGCATTCCTCCTACCTGTCCCACCAACCCCTCTCATCAATGGAACACTCTTCAAACATATCATACAAACCCCTCTCTTAAATCTTCTATCAATTCCTCATTTCCATATTTTCTATGGGAAATGTTTTCACCTTATTCCACAAATCCACATGTTACAACTTCATCCCCATGTTTTTATTTTAATTATGGGTATACACCACATCTATCTAACCCACTTTCATCCTATTCAACATTTCATTATTCATACTACTACAACAACAATTATCACAGACAACCAAGATTTTAAAAAACGGTGCGCGACTGTGAAAACGACCGTGACAAAACAGTTTTGAAAGATGCCGATACCGATATTGATATCACAGTTTTCTATGTTAAAGAACAAATTATGGATAATTCACACCGCGACAACCGCAATTAGCATCGCGACATCTGTACCGACCGAAATTGCAAAAACTTGTACGCGACCATTACCATTTTTTAAAACCTGTTAAGTGCCAAAATGTAGTTATTTTGTGTATGTAAATAGTGGCACTTATCGATGCTTTTTGATAATACCGTTTGAATAATTCCCCGTTTTTGTGTATATTTGTATCGTTTGTGTTTTGTTACGTTTTCGTGTAAATGTATATCGTTTGATAGTTTTGTTTTCTTTTTGTAGGTATTTATGTGTGTTCGAAGCTTTGAGGAATAAAGTGTCGAAGACAAGGCGGCGAACACGCGATTTTACCAATTCATCGGCGGACAAGGCTCAAAATAAGGATGATCAAATTCATCAATTTGGTTGCAATTTGTTCATTGTTAGATAGAGCATGGAATAAGCTTTCCAACGCTTCGAACCGGGCGCAAATCGGAGTTACGGTTCTCAAGATATGACCAAAACAAGATTTGCTGTTCTGTTGAGCGCGCTAAGCGGGCTTGACCGCGCTAAGCGGGCTCTGGGAGCATTTTTGACCCATTTGGCAGAAAGTTGGGCGCTTAGCGCGGGTTTTTGGCGCTAAGCGCGGTCTGACGGTCTAAGAAAAATAAAAAGCAGCCCGCTTAGCGCGCTGGGCGCGCTTAGCGCGGTCTGCAACTTTCAGACTTGTATATATGTTGTAAAATCACATTTTTAGGGTTTTTTATCATCCATTTCCCCCATGGAGTGGCTCTGGTCCAATTTTGATAGTTTAGAGGCTTAGGAAACACCATTGGGTGCGACGTCATGTGGATTGATCATGGATCTGTCTCGATTTCATTGTACCGGTGAGATCTTTCCGGTTCATCTTCTCTCTTCCCTTTGTTTCATTCCAATGGTGGGTGTTGTATGTATGTTTCTACTCTTATTGTATGTATATTTGTGGATCTTGGGATCGTTTATATATTCGCTTTACAAATCATCATTGTTGTTGTTCTTGATCTTTTTGCTTAAATGCTCTGGATTTGTGTTGTTGCAGACATGGACACCATAGATCTTGATTAGGAATGATAACTGTTAGTTTCTGGGTTGCAGACATGGATTTAGGACTAACAATCGTAGTGGGTATCGAGTCTAATGCCTCCGTGTTGTTTGTGTCGGTGGAGAAATCGCTGATGTGAATAGTACGGTTGAGCTTTCGTCGGTGTTGCAGACATGGACATCGATGTGGCATCTCGAGTGATGCCCGGTGATGTTGATGCGTATTGTGAGTGTCGAGCGATAGATCTTCAGATTTAAGTATTCGACGGGTAGAACGAAATGCAATTCCATAACTATTTCTCTTAGACTATTGAGACTGTTTATCTGCTTTTATTTACTTTTCCCGCATTTACCTTTCCGCACCCAATCATGAAACTTAGAACGCGAGATAGTCGAACGGCAGTTTTTCTCAACCAATCTCTGTGGACTACGATACGATATAACCTATATCACCCAGTAATAAAAAATACCTATTACTTTTTGCTTGCCGCTTAACCGCTTCAACAAAATGGCGCCGTTGCCGGGGATTGGTTTTGAGATTAATCGCATTGCGATGGTTTTGTGTTTTAAGTTTCGTAAATATGTGTATATCGTATATTTTGTGCATAGATGTATACTTGTATAGTTATACTTGTTTCGTTTTGTTTGGTGAACTTACTAAACAAGTTGAACTCGGATTAGCTCTTCAATTACATATCTTCAATTTTCAACTTGTTTAGTCAATTTCACCATTCCTTGTATATTGGTGTTTTTACACATACTTGTATAAACTTTTGCTTTTGATTCGTTTGTTAAGTGTTTGGGCAGGATGTTTCCTTTAGGTTGCGTTTGAGGCGAAAGCATTGGCGTACCGCGAGGAAGTTTCTTACCATTCGCGAAACAATAAAAGGCGTCGAGCTAACGACGTAAAACGAGCGCTTTTTGGGAGGCACCCCAACGGTTTTATTTTTCTGTTTTTCTGTAAATGAGATGTATAGTTGTTAAGTGGAGGCACACTAGAATTTTTGTTTTGTTGCACTGGTTTTTGTCTTTCTGGTGTAGCGCGCTTAGCGCGCTAGACCGCGCTTAGCGCGGTCTGTAGCTTTTGGCTAATGAATTCTTTTTAATGATTCATTTGCCTCACCTTTTTCCCACTTACACCAAGGCTTTAATAGTATGTATTTTATAGTTATAATTTTAATTCTTTTGTTGTTGTTTAGACTCAAATTTTGGCTCGATTACTTGGAATCGCATTTGGTAATTCTCCAATTTTGATTGATTCAACATGCCAATTGTGCGGTAATGATTGTTCGAATTTGTACATAGCAAGGTACTCGTTTATCGCTTTCTATAGCATAGCATGTTTATGAGACTTTTCATTTGTACAATTTTCATATTATTCATTCTTTTTGCATAACTTGCTCATGACTTGAATCACAATTAGTTTACCCTTTTTACCATAAATGTGAGGTGGCTTTCCATTGTGTATATATGTGAGTGACCGACATTTCTTGTTTTAACTGGATATTATTATGTTTAATCTTTCGTCTGTATTGATTTTGTGAATGCACGAAAGTGATCAAGGCACTTGTTTGATTTTGAGCGCAACTACCATAAGCCAAATGTCATTTTACCTTGTGAGTGTGTGACCATTAGTACCCCCTTTGAGCCTTTTTGTCATTGTCCATTTTGTTTTTGAACTTGAGACATAGTTCACCCTTTTTGATGGATTTTGATTATCTTTGTTTTCTTGACCTATAATTATGATGTTTAGATGGATTTTTACCTTGCCTTAGAAAGTAGGGAGTATTCACTTTATGTTATGGTTGAATTCAAGTTGGGGAGAAGGTGTTTGCCTCTTTATGATGTGATTGATATGAGGTAGTGGAAAGAAAAGAAAAAGAAAAGAAAAAATGTGAGAAAGAAAGAAAAGAAAAAGAAAGAAAAAAGAGAAAAGTTTGAAAAAGAAAAGAACAAAAAGAGTTTGGAATAAGAGTGTGCTAATAAGTATTATGTTTTGGTTTGACAATTTGTGATAAAGAAGAAGTTTGATTGAAATTATATTGTTTGAAACTTTGTGGAAGTAATTACTCCCTTAGGTTTAGGCAAGTTTTTTTGTTTCGATTAGCTTTAGGACTTATCACTTGTTTGTTAACCGAGCCACATTACAACCTTGAAAGCCCTTGTGATTCGTGCCGTTGCATTTTTGATACTATTTTTGGATGAATGCATAATTTTGTCTATTGTTTGCAAGATTGTTGGGTGTGTGTCAAAGTCCTCGCCTTTCGGTGTTTTCCATCTACTAATGAGTTTTTGCTAGGCGTGATTCATTATTGAGCTTGTTTTGTTTTAGGATGTTTTGTATGACTTTTGTACTTAGGATCCGTTTCATTTTCATGTTATCGTTGTAGGATTGTGGTAAGTATTTACTTTGTTGGTACGTTTTTGTTTGAACCGTACAATTGTTTTGTTTTTCCAAATCTTGTTGATTCTTGATTCTTTGATTTTTACTTTTGCGAGTTGAGTGTTTGGCCTTGTTTGAGGACAAACAAATTCAAGTTGGGGAGAGTTGTTAAGTGCCAAAATGCAGTTATTTTGTGTTTGTAAATAGTGGCACTTATCGATACTTTTTGTTAATACCGTTTGAATAATTCCCCGTTTTTGTGTATATTTGTATCGTTTGTGTTTTGTTACGTTTTCGTGTAAATGTATATCGTTTGATAGTTTTGTTGTCTTTTTGTAGGTATTTATGTGTGTTCGAAGCTTTGAGGAATAAAGTGTCGAAGACACGGCGGCGAACACGCGATTTTACCAATTCATCGGCGGGCAAGGCTCAAAATAAGGATGATCAAATTCATCAATTTGGTTGCAATTTGTTCATTGTTAGATAGAGCATGGAATAAGCTTTCCAACGCTTCGAACCGGGCGCAAATCGGAGTTACGGTTCTCAAGATATGACCAAAACAAGATTTGCTGTTCTGTTGAGCGCGCTAAGCGGGCTTGACCGCGCTAAGCGGGCTCTGGGAGCATTTTTTACCCATTTGGCAGAAAGTTGGGCGCTAAGCGCGGTCTGGCGGTCTAAGAAAAATAAAAAGCAGCCCGCTTAGCGCGCTGGGCGCGCTTAGCGCGGTCTGCGACTTTCAGACTTGTATATATGTTGTAAAAACACTTTTTTTAGGGTTTTTTATCATCCATTTCCCCCATGGAGTGGCTCTGGTCCAATTTTGATAGTTTAGAGGCTTAGGAAACACCATTGGGTGCGACGTCATGTGGATTGATCATGGATCTGTCTCGATTTCATTGTACCGGTGAGATCTTTCCGGTTCATCTTCTCTCTTCCCTTTGTTTCATTCCAATGGTGGGTGTTGTATGTATGTTTCTACTCATATTGTATGTATATTTGTGGATCTTGGGATCGTTTATATATTCGCTTTACAAATCATCATTGTTGTTGTTCTTGATCTTTTTGCTTAAATGCTCTGGATTTGTGTTGTTGCAGACATGGACACCATAGATCTTGATTAGGAATGATAACTGTTAGTTTCTGAGTTGCAGACATGGATTTAGGACTAACAATCGTAGTGGGTATCGAGTCTAATGCCTTCGTGTTGTTTGTGTCGGTGGAGAAATCGCTGATGTGAATAGTACGGTTGAGCTTTCGTCGGTGTTGCAGACATGGACACCGATGTGGCATCTCGAGTGATGCCCGGTGATGTTGATGCGTATTGTGAGTGTCGAGCGACAGATCTTCAGATTTAAGTATTCGACGGGTAGAACGAAATGCAATTCCATAACTATTTCTCTTAGACTATTGAGATTGTTTATCTGCTTTTATTTACTCTTCCCGCATTTACCTTTCCGCACCCAATCATGAAACTTAGAACGCGGGATAGTCGAACGGCAGTTCTTCTCAACCAATCTCTGTGGACTACGATACGATATAACCTATATCACCCGGTAATAAATAATACCTATTACTTTTTGCTTGCCGCTTTACCGCTTCAACAAAATGGCGCCGTTGCCGGGGATTGGTTTTGAGATTAATCGCATTGCGATGGTTTCACGTTTTAAGTTTCGTAAATATGTTCATATGGTATATTTTGTGCATATTCTCATACTTGTGTGTTTTTGTATAGTTATACATGTTTATGTTTTCATACTTGTACATGTTTGTGTGTTTGATTTTGTTCCTCTTTACTTTTGATATTTAGCAAGGTGAAGTTGGCTAAACAAATTGAACTCGGATAGTTCGTAAATTCTAAATCTTCACTTTTCAATTTGTTTAGCCAATTAAGGATTTTGTAAATTTTGCATTTTATGTATATTATGTTTTTACACATACTTGTATATACTTTTGCTTTTGATTCGTTTGTTAAGTGTTTGGGCAGGACGTTTTCTTTAGGTGGCGTTTGAGGCGAAAGCATTGGCGTACCGCGAGGAAGTTTCTTACCATTCGCAAAAAAATAAGAGGCGTCGAGCTAACGACGTTAAACGAGCGCTTGTTGGGAGGCACCCCAACGGTTTTATTTTTCCGTTTTTCTGTAAATGAGTAGTGTAGGTGTTAAGTGGAGGTTGCATTGGAAATTATGGTTTTCTGGTTTTTCTGGTGTAGCGCGCTTAGCGCGGTCTGTAGCTTTTGGCTAATGAATTATTTTTAATGATTCATTTGCCTCACCTTTTTCCCACTTACACCAAGGCTTTATAGTTTTGTATTTTATAGTTATAATTTTAATTATTTTTTTGTTGTTTAGACTCAAATTTTGGCTCGATTACTTGAAGTCACATTTGGTAATTCTCTGATTTTGATTGATTCAACATGCCAATTGTGCCGTAATGATTGTTCGAATTTGTACATGGCAAGGTACTCGTTTATCGCTTTCTATAGCTTAACTTGTTTAAGAGACTTTTCATTTGAACAATTTTTATATCATTCATTCTTTTTGCATAACTTGCTCATGACTTGAATCACATTAGTTTCCCCTTTTTACCATAAATGTGAGGTGGCTTTCCATTGTGTATATATGTGAGTGACCGACATTTCTTGTTTTAACTGGATATTATTATGTTTAATCTTTCGTCTGTATTGATTTTGTGAATGCACGAAAGTGATCAAGGCACTTGTTTGATTTTGAGCGCAACTACCATAAGCCAAATGTCATTTTACCTTGTGAGTGTGTGGCCATTAGTACCCCCTTTGAGCCTTTTTGTCATTGTCCATTTTGTTTTTGAACTTGAGACATAGTTCACCCCTTTTTGATGGATTTTGATTATCTTTGTTTTTTTGACCTATAATTATGATGTTTAGATGGATATTTACCTTGCCTTAGAAAGTAGGGAGTATTCACTTTATGTTATGGTTGAATTCAAGTTGGGTAGAAGGTGTTTGCCTCTTTATGATGTGATTGATATGAGGTAGTGGAAAGAAAAGAAAAAGAAAAAAGAAAAAAATGTGAAAAAGAAAGAAAAGAAAAAGAAAGAAAAAAGAGAAAAGAGAAAAAAATTTGAAATAGAAAATAACAAAAAGAGTTGGGAATAAGATTGTGCTAATAAGTATTGGGTTTGGTGTGAAACATGTGATGAAAAAGAAAGTTTGATTGAAATTCCTTTGTTTGGAACTTTGTGGAAGTAACTACTCCCTTAGGTTTAGGCAAGTTTTTGTTTCGATTAGCTTTAGGACTTATCGCTTGTTTGTTAACCGAGCCACATTACAACCTTTAAAGCCCTTGTGATTCGTGCCGTTGCATTTTTGATACTATTTTTGGATGAATGCATAATTTTGTCTATTGTTTGCAAGATTGTCGGGTGTGTGTCAAAGTCCTCGCCTTTCGGTGTTTTTCATCTACCGATGAGTTTTTGCTAGGCGTGATTCATTATTGAGCTTGTTTTTGTTTAGAATGTTTTGTATGATTATTGTACTTACGATCCGTTTCATTTTCATGTTATCGTTGTAGGATTGTGGTAAGTATTTACTTTGTTGGTACGTTTTTGTTTGAACCGTACAATTGTTTTGTTTTTCCAAATCTTGTTGATTCTTGATTCTTTGGATTTTTACTTTTGATTCTTTGAGTGTTTGGCCTTGTTTGAGGACAAACAAATTCAAGTTGGGGAGAGTTGTTAAGTGCCAAAATGTAGTTATTTTGTGTTTGTAAATAGTGGCACTTATCGATACTTTTTGTTAATACCGTTTGAATAATTCCCCGTTTTTGTGTATATTTGTATCGTTTGTGTTTTGTTACGTTTTCGTGTAAATGTATATCGTTTGATAGTTTTGTTGTCTTTTTGTAGGTATTTATGTGTGTTCGAAGCTTTGAGGAATAAAGTGTCGAAGACACGGCGGCGAACACGCGATTTTACCAATTCATCGGCGGGCAAGGCTCAAAATAAGGATGATCAAATTCATCAATTTGGTTGCAATTTGTTCATTGTTAGATAGAGCATGGAATAAGCTTTCCAACGCTTCGAACCGGGCGCAAATCGGAGTTACGGTTCTCAAGATATGACCAAAACAAGATTTGCTGTTCTGTTGAGCGCGCTAAGCGGGCTTGACCGCGCTAAGCGGGCTCTGGGAGCATTTTTTACCCATTTGGCAGAAAGTTGGGCGCTTAGCGCGGGTTTTTGGCGCTAAGCGCGGTCTGGCGGTCTAAGAAAAATAAAAAGCAGCCCGCTTAGCGCGGTGAGCGCGCTTAGCGCGGTCTGCGACTTTCAGACTTGTATATATGTTGTAAAAACACTTTTTTTTAGGGTTTTTATCATCCATTTCCCCCATGGAGTGGCTCTGGTCCAATTTTGATAGTTTAGAGGCTTAGGAAACACCATTGGGTGCGACGTCATGTGGATTGATCATGGATCTGTCTCGATTTCATTGTACCGGTGAGATCTTTCCGGTTCATCTTCTCTCTTCCCTTTGTTTCATTCCAATGGTGGGTGTTGTATGTATGTTTCTACTCTTATTGTATGTATATTTGTGGATCTTGGGATCGTTTATATATTCGCTTTACAAATCATCATTGTTGTTGTTCTTGATCTTTTTGCTTAAATGCTCTGGATTTGTGTTGTTGCAGACATGGACACCATAGATCTTGATTAGGAATGATAACTGTTAGTTTCTGAGTTGCAGACATGGATTTAGGACTAACAATCGTAGTGGGTATCGAGTCTAATGCCTCCGTGTTGTTTGTGTCGGTGGAGAAATCGCTGATGTGAATAGTACGGTTGAGCTTTCGTCGGTGTTGCAGACATGGACACCGATGTGGCATCTCGAGTGATGCCCGGTGATGTTGATGCGTATTGTGAGTGTCGAGCGACAGATCTTCAGATTTAAGTATTCGACGGGTAGAACGAAATGCAATTCCATAACTATTTCTCTTAGACTATTGAGATTGTTTATCTGCTTTTATTTACTCTTCCCGCATTTACCTTTCCGCACCCAATCATGAAACTTAGAACGCGGGATAGTCGAACGGCAGTTCTTCTCAACCAATCTCTGTGGACTACGATACGATATAACCTATATCACCCGGTAATAAATAATACCTATTACTTTTTGCTTGCCGCTTTACCGCATCAACACAAGCCAATTCAAGGTTCTTAATCGATCTCAGCACGTTCCCAAGGCATCAAGAAAGCGTTCCCAATCATCATCTCACTTTGAAGCATTCAGAATCACTCACGATTCATTACGGTTTGCACCTATCTAAATTTGTTCGATTACAATACCTCATGCATTCATATTGAAATTTGCTTGCGTATTATTGTTTGTAATGATGTGTAGATCGATTCTGGACCTTTAATTAGATTTCCGTGTACGTTTGCCATAAATCTCAATTTTAGGGTTCATAACTTTGATTTAGGATTTATTGATCTAGGAAGAATCAAGGCTCAATACAGGTACCATTAGACTCGTGACATCTGGACGATCGTGTTCAGATGGTCGCGAAAAATTTATGTGCAGCTTTTTGGTGTCTTTGATTTTCACAGGTGTAGAAGATAAAGCTTTTTACAGCTTAGAAGAAAGACGCGTTGTAAAAGGATAATTGCAGAAATTTAATGAAGAAGACGACTACGTGTCGTCGTCTTGTTGGCCGGTTTCAAAACATCTTTTGGCGCGCACATGTGTGGTAGTGCAGACGGATCACGTGCTCCTCACTCTCACGCGTATGATGCTACCCTGTCTTATCAACCATCAGATCTCCAGGCTACATGATCCAACGCGCCAGAAGCTGCTTGTCCATCATGCACCCTCATCCATGCATAGCACCAGATCTAAACGCTAAGTTTTCTATTTTTTTTTACTTTTAATTACACAAGTTCTTTTTATTTATTTTATTTATGTAATATTTATTTCTTTTATATAATTTCTTTTAAAACCTTTTTCTTTACATAATAATATTTATATTATTTATAATATTTATTTTATTTATTATATTTATTATATTAATCATATTTATTTTTCATATATACTTATTTATTTATTTATTTTCTTTTACATATTTATTTTCTTTATGCCCATTATATTATTTATTTTTTACTATTTATTTTTTATATAATTAGTATAGTTGTTTTATTTATTTTAATTAGATAATTTATTTAACATCTTTAGTAATTCATATTTATTTTATTTTGATTCATAAAATCATAAAAATGCTGTTGTCTGATTATAATTATTTTCTTTTCTTCGATTTAATTAATTAGGTTGTGAAACCAATAATTAATTAAATCGATTTGTTTTTTTATTTTATTTAACGCCCGAATCAGGGTTTACGAGAATTAACCCTACACTGAAAATATTTCGTTTCTGTGCCTTCCTTTCAGGGTTGACTTTTCAGATGCCTTCCGATTACGCGCCACGTCAAGCCAAAAGCTAAGTCCTATTTCGTATTTATTTTAAATAATCGTTCTATTTTATTTTGTTTTTTTTATCAAATTAGGATTAAATTTAATTGCCATTGAATTAGCCATACACTCACTGCTTCCTATTATTTCTTCTGTCAATTCTCAGATGGTCAGAGTCAATGCTCAAGGCAACCCCCGACTACGAACCATACCAGATCAAATTCAAAGCTAAGTGTTTATTTATTTGTTTTGATTTCTTTTATCATTTTATCTTTGATTAGGGTTAGCTATGTCTGCCTCTGAATTGATAATGCACTCACCCTACTTTTGCTTGCTATTTTTCCCACCTTTTCAGGGTTTGCCAACCGTCAAAGCTCGAATAGTCGGTAACTCTAAACTTTAATCTCCTTTATTCTTCTGCTTTTATTTGTTTATTTATTGTTACCCGCTGGTTTCATCTTCCCTTTCCTCCGCTGGTTTCTTCTTCCACTTCCCCGTATTGCTTTAATTATATTTGTTTATTAATTGATGTGGTTAGTAATTTTAGGGAGTGCAACCCTGAATTGAATTTAGAATCATTTAATTACAAGATAAATATCTGAATCTAATCACATGATTGTTGCACCCACGCACACTTTTTGGGTAACCTCTCTGTTGCCTGTTGCCTCTGTTGCCTGTTACATTGTTGCCTGTTGCCTGTTGCCTGTTGCCTTTGTTGCTTTGAGTTTTTTGCAGAATAGCCATGTCCCTCGAATACGAGGATACCTCAGCCATGCTGCCTCGATAAATGCAAAGGTCATAAGACCCTAATGATGCTGCCTTCGATACACTAATATGACCTCGACCCTCGGAAGTTGCCTACGAAAAGGCTGAGGTATCCTCTGGCTGCCTACGAAAGGCTATTCTGATTCTTCCCTTAGACTACCTGCCTCTCTATGGCATGGGGCAGTCTTATGGCGAACGACGTTGCGACGACCCTTCAACCTCCAAATGAAAGGCTTCCTGCCCTCTTATGGCATGGATAGACCCTTTCACCGTGAAAGGCTAAAAGAACTTTTTCAAACTATAAGGTAATTGCTCCTAATTGCCTTGCTCTGGCTAAAAACTTTTTTCATATTCTTTCTCATAAACCTTCAAAATGGCTACGCTCATTTACGAGCTAAAGTCCATATTATTTTCTTCTACATTTCTGAAATCAAAGAGCAAAGCAATTAAGAGCCCATGGATAACCATGGATGCAAAGGGTGCCTTACACCTTCCCTTTGCATAAATTACCCCCCGAACCCTGTTTTTTCTTTTAAAAGGCTTTTCATGTTCTTTTAGCCTTTCTGAATATTTGGATAAAATAAAAGTCGGTGGCGACTCATGCTTAACCGCGACATTTTCGATTAAAAGTCAGCTCACCGTATTACACTCCTTCCAACCTATAAATATCGTGAAATTGGAAACAAATCCAATAAATCCTCTGCCCAACGTTATTTTCGGGAGGTCAGTTTCTTTTACGCCTTAATTTACGCCCTAATTGCAATATGCTCTTGATATGTAAAAATCTTATTTGTTATATTTATCCTCTTTATTGATATCAAATGTTATTATTTGTTTCATACAGAACATAAATTAATTTGGGTTTTTCTTATTTGATTTCAATTTTCTTAGGTTAATTCCTGATTCCGATGACCAGACCTTTTGAGTGTGTCAAAGACATCTGCGACAAAAAAAATTGTGGAAAGTTGTTGTAAAAGTTCACCATAAGTGGAATGTTCTAACAAATAAGAAGATGCATTTTGAGATGATTCCTGATGACAAAGAGGTTGCTCAATAGGCTTAGTGTGAATATATTTGTGGAATACATTTTTTCAGTTTGTTTATAGCATATCTGTTTGGTTGAATATATTTGTGGAATATAACTTTTAAATTGTTATAAACAGTATATCTCTCTGTTTTCCAGGGTACTGATATACATGTGGACATGTGGTTGTTTCTCCATTGTATAGTCAGAGTTATATCAAATTTACAGGTACAACACAACGAATTGTCCTTCAAACCTTCCACTACACGTTTGTACTTAAACCTTCCCGGTCATACGCAATAAATTGGAAGCACTGAGAATGAGGAAGACAATATGATTAAAACAAACAGATAAAAATTTCTTCCTAATTTCACCTTTAATGTTTTCCTTAACTTTTTAAACTTCTTTTATACTTTGTTGTTAAGCTGGATTTCATTTGTTATATTCTAAACTTCTGTTATATTCTTTATGTTGGTGGGTTGCTTTTGTTGCAGTGTTGGCTCATTGTATTTCTTATTTAGTTTGGTAGGTTGTAGAAGTTAGACCCATTTTTTTACTCATTATCGTAACTGAATAGTGTTTACAATTATAATTTAATATTTTTCTTATTAAATACAAAGATAGGAAGTTGATGCATTTGTGAGAGAAGTTGTTCTGAAGAAAACACTTCCTTTGAAAGGAGCACATTACAATATTGTTAATGGCACTTTGAACTGTCGGATTCAATGTTTTTGCCCTCTTCATCGACAAAGTAAATACATCATAAATTAGTTTTTGGAAGAGTATTTTTCTATTGTAATTGGTAAACTGCTGATGAAACATACATTAAACAATAAAAATGTTCTGTCAAGACACAACAATAAATCAAGTAATTTTGTTTTCCATTATCATCTTTTCTCTGTTTATAATTTTTTCAATTTATTTATTTTAAATTGTGAAAAATCTAATATAATTAAAATCACGTTAATTATTTAATTGTTCTAAACATGAGTTTAGAACTTAAAGATTTGACCGAAAATGAATGGAATTGCATCAATATTGATAAAATCATTATTTTAATATAAAGTAATACATAATAGTAGCTTAGAAAATATTGGTATAAAAAATCATAATTTTATGATAATAAATTTACAAGAATTATTGTATAAAAAATTATAAGAATTAATTTTGGCATTTGTCAAATAATAATATTGTATTTTATTTTAAGATTTTTGAAAAAGTTTACAATATAAGATTCTAATCTTTCCGAGCAGAACAGGTGGCCAGCAACGGTGAAACTTGAAATCCGAAACGGTTGGAGGAGAAAAAGGTGGTTGTACCTGCAAGTCACTCCGATGCCAAAGTAAGTGTTTGAACAACAAGGTACAACAAGAAAGTGAGAGATTTTGGGTGTAAAAGTGATTACCTTGCCCTCTAGGGTTAGAGGGCTATTTATAGGATTGTTCTATGCGGAAAGGACTCCACTTTTTAAGGGCCCATGCGAGGCGCTAGGACAGGAAACGCGTGGGTTGGCTGTTGCCGAGCACGAGGCTTCAGCGTGCTCGGTTATGTCTTGAGTTTGCCCGGAGCGGGCCAGGAAAAGCTGTCGCGTGTGTGGACCAGAACGCCTTGGGTCAAAAAGTGGATTGGCCCAATTGGAATAATTGGGCCCGTCCAGAACAAATTCCAACTTATTTTAATAAAAAAAATATTATTTTTAAATTACAACTCAGTCCTTATTTTTGCTAAACTATGATTTGTGGTTTATATTTTAAAATTATATTACTTACTATTTGATTCATAATTATTTTTTAATTTAGTTACATAGATGTGTATTAAACGACAATATTATTTCAGTTAAAATAATTATTATTTCTATTAAAATAATTTATCTTTCCAAATTTAGTATACTGAGAGATGAATGTTAATTACTAGCCATTTTTACGAGGATTTTAGTAGTTGGAAATTGAATTAATTTCATTTTAATACAATAATAATTAATTATATTTACTAATTAAAATAGTTGATATTTTAAATTAGTATGACTAAATGTATGAATAGATTATGTGTTATATGATATAATCAACTGATATTCCAAAAATTTATGAATAAAAAAAAAATCGTTCATGTCTTAAAGAAAATGTATAATATGTCATACTTACTTTGATTTTTACAAAAGTTTTACTAAAGATAATGTATTATAAATAAAAATTGATAAGATTATAAAGTATAATATTGTGATCTACAATAAACAGATAAGAAATGTATGAATTAAATAGTATCAAAATTGTTATTTTATGATCACAAAAATAAAAGTAATATATAATTATAATTATAATTCAAACATGAAAATTAGATTTATTTAAAATTTTAATGAAAATTTTATTCTGTCCTAATATGAAAATTTATGCAACAGGAAAAATGAAATTATTGATAAAAAAATTAAATAATAACGGAACAAGTTTACTATTGACTATTTTTTTTTTTGTAAATAATGTCAAAAAAAATAATTATATAAGAAAATATAATATTATTTATTCAAAAATAATATTTATATATGAAATATTCTTAATTATTTTATGATCACAAAAATAAAACTAATATATAATTATTGAATCAAACATGAAAATTATATTTGTTTAAAATTTTAATAAATTTTATTTTTTCCTAATATGAATATTTTATGCAACAGGAAAATAAAGTTATTGATAAAAAAGTGATAAAAAAGGGAACAAGTTTATTATTTATTCAATTACTTTTGTAAATAACGGAAAATCAAAAATAATTTTTATTTTTGAAAAAACGTAACGCACCAGTACTCATACGAACGCACAGGTATCCATACTTAGGGGTGGCAAAACGGGCAGGTCGCTCCGCCTCATGCCTGTAAAAAAATAGCGGGGCGGACAAGCCTGTCGAGTGAAAATGAGCATGGAAATCCAGGCCGACACTCCAAGGTGGCGGGTTGGCGGACTTGCCGGCCTATTTTTTTCTTCATTTTTTTAATAGATTAATTGACTTTTTTTTTTTACATTTCAATTAAATTTTTCACTTATTTTTTAGAACAATTTTCTATAAAGCATTTTTTAATAAATTTTATTTAAAAAATATTGCATATATTCACAAATAAATGTATAAAATAAAACCGTCAAGAGTTATTATTACTATAATTAACTAAAAAAGGGCAGACTTAAGGAGGGACGGGCTAAACGGATAGGCTAGGCGGATTTTGGAAGGCGGCGTGTTTGGGCTGGACGGGCATTAGCGGTGTCTAGATCAAAATTTGTGCAAATCCATAAGTCATTACATTTTTTGTACAATTAAAAAAAATAAAAATAAAAACATTTAAAATAATATATGAATCTAAACACGAGAAAAATGTGTTGTTTTTTAATTATTTATGTTACTAATATTTTTATTTTGAAATTAGTTACAATTTAAGATACAATATTTTTTAAGATAATATTTAAAAAATTAAAATATATATTATTGTTGTAAAATAATTTTTTTTATTTAAAAAATATGTCTTTCTTTTTAAAATAATAAAATAATTTCATAAAATAATTTTGTTTTTCTCATTTATATTTTGAAAATAAAATCGTGTATCTCACTAGTTCTATATTATGATGATCGCGAAATTATCTTTTGCTTGTCCCCAATTTGAAAATGAGCTTATAATTAAATGTATTTAGAAGATTTTTTTTCAATGAGTTTTGATTAGATACATGGGAGAATACTATTGAGACTAAGTAAGTCAATGACATTATGCGCTAAGCAATTTAATTTAGTGGGGCGACCATCTCTTTGTGTCTCTCTCTCATTAACGAAGCGTGCAGAGAGCATCCAATATACATATATAGAAACTATGAGAGCAATTCCTATCCCATTCCCATATTATTCCCATATTTTATATGTTGAGTCTATTTTCATTCAAAAAAAAAAAAGGATATTGAGTTTACTCATAAAAGGAAGTTATAAATAAGATACGCAAGACATTTTTGGAGAAAAGTTTGGGTTATGAGCTTGTCATCAAAAGAAAGAAGCTAATATGCACTAGGCAAGTTGGTGACTAAGATATGCATAAATCAACCCACTATACTTTTGTAGTCTAATTATGTGCTCTTACATGGCTACCACCATGAACTTAGTGTAGAAAAACAAAATACAAATAAAAGCACAAATTTATTAATTGAGATTATTCTATTTCTGTCAATAAGCACTTTTAGATTAGATGGTCAAATAATGAGATTCAAAGTATGCACTTGTATGTTTTGTGGCGCATAATGAATGATTCATAATCTTCCAACTAATTATCTTTCCCTGTGATCACAAATTAAATATAGATTTAGATGCTTTTAACAAATTTATGATTCCATTTTTTAAAATTTTTTCTTCAAATGTTTAGCTATGTTATTATGTTCAAGAAGTGTGATCACACACAATATTCCTTTAATAAACAGAAAATTAGAGTTAGAATTAAAATTGTTGCTCCTTATTAGAGTTTAACCTAACTTCATATTTACAAAATCAGTTAGTAAGGTGAGGAGTGTCACTTTATATAAACTATTTTCAAGCTCTATGTCTAGGCAATGTGAGACTTATGATATTTCTAACACACCCCTTCATGCCCAGCAGTCTTTTGGGCTTGGTACGTGGGTATTAACGGTGGACGGCCCATGATCCGATCGATAGGCTCTGATAGCATATTAGAGTTTGACCTAACTCATCCTTAGAAAATCGGTTAGTAAGGTGAGGCGTGTCACTCTATATCAATATTTTCAAGCTCTATGTCTAACCAATGTGGGACTTATGATATTTCTAACACTCCTATGGGTATCTATATCTCTTAAATTCTAGGGATTTAATGGTTGTCAGTTTAATTGTCGTTTTACTAATTGAGTCTTCTTAGAATTAACCATTTTTCCTTAAAATGTGTTTTGCATGCATAAAACATCTTTGATAAAAAATCAATAGAAAATAATTGAAATCGGAAAATTTAGGACTTGAATTAAGAAATGTAACTATAGTATGCAACTTAAGAGGAGGAGGGAGTAAATTAGGTTTTATGGACTTTTCTTTTTTAGAACAATGATTCTTTCCTTTTTACTTTTTCTGAAATTAAGTGTAGAAAAAAGTAAAGTTGAGGAAAGAAAAAGACACCAAATATTTATCCTAGTTCGTCTTTCTAACTTAAGAAACATCTAATCCCTTCACACCTTAAAAAATTTTCCACTATGTTAGATCTTTGTACAAGACTCACACCAAGACCTCTCTTACAATCTTCTAACATAAACATCAAACCTAAGGTGGACTTTGAATCAACCCAATTTAAAATACCTTTTCTCAAACACCAATATTATGGTGGACTTTAAATCTTCCCAAATCGAATTACTTTTTACGATTCAAACAAAAGTACACACACTTTCTTTACAAATTAAATCACCGCACATTTGGTGATCAATTACAACAATATGATAAAAAAATTACTTTGAGTACAATGATTTTGGATACTTTTCAAAATTCAGTAATTTAATCTTTTCTTTCCAATAAATGATTCACAATTATATAGAACTTAAGTGCTCAGAGGTTTGATGAAACTTTTCTATAGTATGTGAAAGTTTTGCAGAAAAAAGTTTTTATGAAGTTTGTGATTGAACACTTGAAATGTGATTGAATTTTTAAAAAATTTGAATGAAAGAGGTTAATTGAAAATCTTATATATTTTGTTTTAAATAAATATTAAGATACCTCTTAGATTAGTAGAAATTTTTGGAGAAAATTCTCGATGGATTGCAATGGTTTGGAATGACAGTGTTTCAGGTTTTTTAAATATTCTCAGGGTGCAATTGATTGCATGAATGGGGTAATCTATTGTCACCTTTGTAACGTTCAAAATTTTCAGCCAAATCCATGATGCAATCATAGCACAAATGAAGAAATCAATTGGGACCTTTAAAATTTTCAATTTTGCCAGGCAGAACCGTCATGCAATCGATTGCTTGAAATGTACAATCAATTGCACTGTTAAAAAACTTGAATTTGGGCATTTTAAAAGATGTGGCTTGAATGACAATTATGCATGAACGTTAGAAAAACTTTAGATGGTATTGGAAGAGATATATTTAGCATATAAAGTTCATGAACTTTCATGAACTTTTGTGATTCCTAGAATTTTGCTTCGGGTAATATGACTTGAGTCAGAGAATTCCTTAACTCGAATCATGAGCATGATGTGAGAAATAAATTTTCCATGGGACATGTGACTCGAGTCACAGATTCAAGTGACTCAAATCATGAAGGGACTTGACTTGAATCACATATGAGGTTAATTTGAATCATGGGTTAGTCATGACCAAGTCATGTCTCAAATCAAACACTTGAAGGTTTGAATTTTCTTATCTTAATTCAAGTTTTTTTCTAACTTGACTCAAATCATTCCTTTTTCTATTGACTCGAATCAAATGACTATTTTTACTCATTATTAGTGTATTATCTCTAGCACATATATAAACCAAATTTTATCTCTCTAGCTAATAATCCATTCATAATTTTTGAAAAACCTTGAGTGTTTTTTCAATCACTCCAACTTAATCTCTCAAATTAAAATTTGAAAAAAAAATTTCTAGTGTTGCGTGAGATTATTTTTTGAAATCTTCATCTTCTACCTGTAGCCAAAAATCCTTTGTGTTTATTTTTCTCAAGTCTAAGAGAGAGTGTGAGATCTAATGGTAAACAAATGTATTAGTGCTATAATGTCTTATGTAGATTTTTGTTGTTCCAATTGAAGAATCAGACTGTGTTTGTGTAATCTGAAGATTGACATCCAAGGAAGAAAAAGAAGAGTTTATTCTCTAAGAAAATTTTGGTAGGATCGAGTGAAGATTAAATAATAGGGTTCTCAAGTAAGACAATGAAAGAATAAGAATTTCTCGTACACCTAGCAAGATATTAATTCCAAGCCAAGAATATACTTTTATCTTCCACATCCTTCACCCTTATAGATGAACCTAAAAACATTATCGTTCTAATATTTCCCAACATATCAAACTATTGTGAGCAAGATTATAGACAAACAACCCTTAAGCCTAGACCTATTACCCTACAATCTAAATAACACAAAATAATAGGAGATACCTATGAAGAACGAAATACCATCCCACCATCTAAAAATAAACGATTGTTGGCAGGTCACAAGCCACAATCAGATGAATAGCTGACTCGATGGGACCTTTATACAACAGACAAGACATACTCTTAGGACCCGCTAAAACCCTATATTTGAAAATCTTGTCTCTAGTAGGAACCATCTCTTAAAGAAGTTTATAGGAGAAGACAACACATTAGAGAGGGTCTAACTATTCCATTTTAGAGGAAGAACTAAGTTCATTGGATTAGGAAAAAAGGACATTTGACATTTCTCTCTTAAGGAGCCATAAGTCGCTAAGGTGACATGAAAGCATACAATTCTTAGATTGAAACCTCCAGCATTTTTAGAGAGTTGGAGAGAGGGAGTCACGTCCTAAATAGCTAACAAAAAATAAGAGACCATTTATTCCAAGTAGATAAAAAGAGATCTCTTCCACTTCAAATATTAGGCAGAATTCCCATTCAGAAATACTCTAATCTGACCCACTGACCAATCCTGCTGATCAAAGATAGTAAAAAGCCTTGGAAACCTTACACATAGGGGATTAGACTCAACCTACAGATTTTTCCAAAAGGATGTGAGGAGACTAAATACCACTTTCTTACTAATATTTGACACAAACCAATTAGAGGACTCTATAACTTTAGAGACCGAGAAGGGTCAGAACAAGAGCCAATTGACCTACCATCTAAAGGTGAAGAGAAAATTTGGGCACCGTATCTGGTTGAAAGGATATTACACCAGAGGCCAGTATAACCAAAGATAACCTACTATATCCATATAGCCAAATAGGAAAAATTAACTAAACGAAGATCCCAAAACCCTAGATCACCATAAAGCTTTGAGTTACAATCATTAACTCAAATAACCCATTAAATCTTTGGCTTACTTTTGACCCCTTCCCGAGGATTGGCTCTCATTGATAGCCCAAGATACTTGAAAGGAAAAAAATCCTCCTTGCATGGATAAAGTTACTTGCTAAGTCTAAGAAAGAAAAATCCAAATTAATTCCAATCAGATAACTTTTTGCAAAATTAACCTGAAGACGCGAAACCAACTCAAAAAAATAATAATAGCCTTAATTAACCAAATATTATCTACCGTAGTATTTGCCAAGATAAACCTAGAGAACATATCTAGAGCCATTTTCTTAGTAAACATCTCCCCATTGAGGCCTTCTATCACAAGTAGGAAAAGGAAATGAGCTAGATGATCATCTTGCTTCAATCCTCATTGGATTTTATTTCTTGGGTTGGACAACCATTAATCAAACCTACAAGATTTCCAGAGAAAACATAAGAGAACATTCATTCCCTCAACTTAACCTTGAACCTAAACCTGATAAGCATATATACTAGGAAACTCTAGTTGACTGAGTCATATGTTTTTTCAAAGTACACCTTAAAAATAAGAAGTCTTTTTTGTTTTCTTTTCCATATCCGCCATTTTATTCAGCGCTTAGGGTGGAAAATTGGGTCCGGCTCGTTAGGCATGTCTAATTTTCCTGCACTTTTTCGCTGATCAAGCCAAGGTTTTAAGCCTGCACCCTTTAATATGTTCGTCCTTTTTTTTGCAAGGTTTTATGTGCATGGGAATTAACATAATTTTTTTCAATTTTTAGGATTAAAAAGGATGTATTGCTCGGTAGCCGCCCATACCACCCTCATTTTTTTACGGGACGATCAAACTTGATTTCCACTTCTCATTTTTTTGGGACAAGCATGCTCGTTTTCCACTTCTTTTCACCACCACTACCCTATCTACTAACAATCTAACTTAATAAATGTTAACTGGTTTAGGGAGATGAGGTTATCCATAACCTCTGCAAGTATGGCTATAAACATTTTGACAACTAACTTACAGAGACAATCCATCAAGGAGATGGGATGAAGATTTCCCAACTAGGATGACAAGTCAACCTTATGGATAAAAGTAATAAAATAGTATGTGAAACACTACAAGAGATACTTAAACAGGTGAAACTGGTTAAATATAAACTTCAAATTCTCCCTAAAAAGAAGCCAAAGCATCTTGACATCTTCACTTTAGATGTGTCTTCATGAGTTGTTCTGAGGATTTCCCAAGCATCTTTATGTACTATACAAGTATTGATTAACCTGAAAACATTATTGTCCGCACCATTGAATAGAGTGAAGATGTTTTTCATGTTGGCTGCATTTGTGGTAAAACATACCTGAGTGTGTAATGTCTTGACTGATGTCATGACATGTTTGATATTGTGTTATGCAAGTTGCATATGTGTTAAGCTAATACAGGTTCTATAGTGAATGTCATGACCGATGTCATGACACCCTAGTGTGACAGCAGGAGCTGTTATAGTTTATTAATTGTGTTTCCTGATTTCTCTCAATCAACAATTTAGGAAACCTTTTATTGTGTGCTGAATATTTCGTCCACAAGATTTTGCTGACAGCACATTCTGTAACAACTAGATGGCGTGTAAATTAGGTTAACTTTGTTAACCCTAATTTGTTTCTAAAAAAGCCCAAGGCCCAAGAGCTGCATATAAGAAGACTGCAATCCTAATTTAGAACACAAAGAGAAAGATTGTTAATTGTGAAGAACCATAGTTCTGTAGATGTCTCTTGTACTCCAAGCAATTGTCCTTGATGATTGCGTTGGAATAGGTTGTTTGTGTTAATTGTCCCTCTAAGCTTTTAAGCACGAGTGTGTGTCTCTTGATTGAAGCTTTTAAGCAGATCAAGGTGTGTTTTTGAAGTGTGTCTTCTCTCTGAATTTGTTTAATGTTTATTTGTAATCACTGCCGTGATTGAGGGGGAGTGAGTGGAGATACTCAGGTCTAGGAATAGATTGGAATTACATTGGGTAGGTTTTAAGTGAGGAGTTGTAAATGGGGGAGTTTAACTCTGAATTAATTCTGCTTTTATTGGATTCCCTCCTTGGCTTGGTAGCCCCCAGAGTAGGTTGGGTTGAACTGAATTGGGTAAACAATTCCGTGTGTTGTTTATTGTTTTTATGCGTTTCTGTTTTAACATTTTGTGTTGTGCAATTGTGGATGTCATAACATCCAGTAAGACATCCAGCGTGAGTTACTAGAATTTTCAATTGGTATCAGAGCAGTCACCCTGCCTGTTTACATCTGGGTGAGATCTAAGGACAACAAAATTCGGGTACTATGGAGAAGGAACTGTTAGTGTTTGGGAATAGACCACTCATCCTGGATGGCTCTAACTATGAATACTGGAAACCTCGTATGGTTGCAGTCATAAAGTCTGTGGACAGCAAGGCCTGGAGAGCTGTGGAAAGCGGATGGAAATATCCTGAGAAGGTTATGGAAGATGGAACCACTATTCTAATTCCTGAAGCTCAATGGAACACAACTGAAGAAGAGCTAGCTTTAGGCAATTCCAAGGCCCTAAGTGCCTTGTTCAACGGAATTGACAAGAACATATTCAGGCTTGTGCAACACTGTGAACTAGCTAAAGAAGCTTGGGATATTCTCAAAACAGCACATGAAGGCACATCCAAGGTAAAGATGTCGAGACTTCAAATGCTTACCACTAAGTTTGAAAATCTCAAGATGAAAGAGGATGAAACCATTTATGAATTCTATATGAATGTCCTTGAGATTTCAAACAACTCAGGAGCCTTAGGAGAAAAAATGTCTGAAGAAAAATTGGTAAGAAAGATCCTCAAATCACTGCCTAAGCGATTTGATATGAAGGTGACTGCCATAGAGGAAACCCAAGACATCAGCAACATGAAGCTGGACGAACTCATTGGCTCTCTACAAACCTTTGAGTTGAGTATCTGTGGGCCTGTTGAAAAGAAGAACAAAAACATAGCTTTTGTCTCCAACACAGATGATAATTCAAGAGAAAGCAATGGTGGAAGTAATGAAAATTTACCAGAAGCCATGGCCATGCTTAGAAAACAAGTCAACAGATTCATTAAAAGGGTTGATCAGAAGTCCAGAATCAATGTCAAGAACACTTCCAATGACATCAGCAAGACCTATGATCCTAGCAGAAGATTCAAAGCTGAAGAAAAGTCAAATCAGGAAAAAGGGGTTCAGTGTCATGGATTTGAGGGATATGGACACATTAGAGCTGAATGTCCTACCTATCTCAAAGAGCAAAGAAAATGTATGTCTGTCACCCGATCTGATGGAGACTCAGATAGTGATGCTGAAGAGGAATATGCTGCTCTAACAAGTGTGTGTACACTTGAGCACAAATTCGGCAAAAAGGATTCTACCTTTGAAGAACTGGCTGCCTCATACAAAGATCTAAGAGTCAAGAGTATTGAACTGTGCAAATTAAGGGAGAAGAAAAAGGAAATGATAGAAGAGCTGGAAGTCGAGAAGAAAGAACTTCTAGCAACCATAGCACACCTCAACGGTGAAGTCAGCGCACTCAACTTCAAACTATATCAGATATCAAGATCAATCAGAATGCTGAACAATGGGACAGACTCCCTGGAAAAGATTCTTGAACTTGGACGGGAAGTAGGGAATATGTCAGGATTAGGATTTATGAAAAAAACTGAACCTAATCTATGGTGAAAAAGGTCAGAACCTAAAGTTCACCATGTCAATCAGACGTCAGTATCAATGTCACAACATCATGAAATGAGAAACTGGAACCAAGCAAAGAAGAAATTCCAGAAATGGAGATGCCACTACTGTGGAAGGTTAGGCCACCTAAAACCGTTCTGCTACAAACTGTTTGGTTACCATGTCAAACAGATACGAACAATCTCAAGCAGTATAACCCTATCAAGAAACAACAATGGGTTGCCAAAGGTTCTGCATTGATTGCTCACACCTCCTTGAGGGTGTCAACTAAAGGAGACTGGTATTTTGATAGTGGATGTTCAAAACACATGACAAGAATGAAGAACTTGATAGAAGAAATCAAACCGCATTCCACTAGCTATGTGACCTTTGGCGATGGAGTCAGGGGAGAGATTAAAGGGGTAGGAAAGCTAGAACATTCAGGAGCCCCTCAACTAGACAGTGTTCTGCTGGTCAAAGGACTAGCTGCAAACTTGACCAGCATTAGTCAACTGTGTGATTAAGTTCTAAGAGTCAAATTTACCAAAGATGAATGTGTGGTCACTAATGAAGAAAATGTAGAGGTCATGAAGGGAGTGAGATCCAAAGACAACTGTTACTTGTGGGAACCCAAAACAGCAAGTCATTCATCCATATGTTCCATGGCAAAAGAAGAAAAAGAGGTGAGATTGTGACATCAAAAACTGGGTCATCTACATCTGAGAGGAATGAAAAAGATCATAAACAAGGAAGCTGTGAGAGGAATTCCAAAACTAAAAATTGATGAAGGCAAGGTGTGCGAAATGTCAGGCTGGCAAGCAAACCAGGACTCCTCATCCAAAGATTAGTCAACTCACTACTTTTAAAACCTTGGAACTGCTGCATATGGATCTAATGGGACCAATGCAAGTGGAAAGTCTTGGAGGAAAAAGGTATGCATATGTAGTGGTTGATGATTACTCCAGATACACATGGATAAGCTTCATTAGAGAAAAATCAGACGTATTTGAAGTGTTTAAGGAGCTCTGCACCAGACTGCAAAGAGAAAAGGAGAGCACTGTCATCAGAATCAGGAGTTATCATGGAAAGGAATTTGAGAATGCCAAATTTGCTGAATTCTGCTCAACTGAAGGGATCAGTCATGAATTTTCCTCTCCTATTACACCTCAACAAAATGGAGTAGTAGAAAGGAAAAACGGGATTATACAAGAATCATCCAGAGCGATGATTCATGCAAAGAAGCTACCTATGTACTTTTGGGCTGAGGCTATGAACACAGCCTACTATGTCCATAACAGAGTAACATTGAGAAAAGGAACCTCCTCTACTCTCTATGAACTCTGGAGAGGTAAGAAACCAAGTGTCAAGTATTTTCATGTGTTTGGTAGCAAGTGCTATATCTTGACAGATCGTGACCAAAGAAGAAAAATGGACTCCAAAAGTGATGAAGGCATATTCTTGGGATACTCCACAAACAGCAGAGCCTATAGAGTATTCAACACCAGAACACAAGTGTTGATGGAATCCATCAATGTGATTGTTGATGATCAACATGGAGAATTCGATGTCACAGAGAATGTTGAAACATTCCTTGAAATTCAGGCTGAACAGACAGACCAACCTGAAGTGAGTAATGAGACTCCTTTAGAACCAGAACCTGAGGCAATCAGCAAAGATCCATCTATCAAAATTCAGAAATATCACCCCAAGGAACTTATCATATGAGATCTAAACAGTGGAATAATGACCAGATCAAGAGGAACTATAGCCAACTCTTGCTTTGTGACCAAAATTGAACCAAAAAACGTGAAGGAAGCCTTGACAGATGAATTTTGGATCAATGCCATGCAAGATGAACTTGCACAGTTCAAAAGAAATGAAGTTTGGGAACTGGTACCTAGAACAGAAGGAATGATCATTGATACCAAATGGATATACAAGAACAAGTTTGATAAATAAGGGGTCATAACAAGAAACAAAGCCAGACTAGTAGCTCAAGGATACACTCAAGTAGAGGGAGTAGACTTTGATGAGACTTTTGCACCTGTAGGAAGACTTGAGTCAATCAGACTACTACTAGGAGTAGCCTGCATCTTGAAGTTCAAGCTATATCAGATGGATGTAAAAAGTGCCTTTCTAAATGGAAATTTGAATGAAGAAGTGTATGTGGAGAAACCTAAAGGCTCTGCTGATTCAAATCTGCCTGATCATGTCTACAAACTAAGAAAAGCTCTCAATGGTTTAAAACAAGCTCCCAGAGCTTGATATGAAAGGTTAACTGAATTTCTGACCTCTAATGGATATAAGAAAGGAGGAATAGACAAAACCCTCTTTTTAAAGAATGCATATGGAAGAATCATGATTGCACAGATATATGTGGACGACATAGTGTTTGGGGGAATGTTTGATGCAATGGAAAAACACTTCGTGTAATATCCCGATCCTTCGACACCGATAATTATTATTTAAATGAGTAAATGATAATTAGAGAGAGCATTGGTCTTATTCTCTATTAATCTAAAGAATGATTAATAATAAGAATTAGGGGAGTAGTTAGAATCACATGTGTTTAGTTGGAATGCAACCAAATGGCATGATGGTAATTAACACTTGGTTGGAGGGCATCATGGGCACTAAAGAATAACTGCATGGAATATTAGGTCTTGTTTTGGTGAAGACCCATACTTGTCACTACCAAACCAGAATTTTGGGAAAGAAGAGCTTAGAAGTTAGTGGGAGAAAGAAGAAACCATGTTCATCATTTCAATTTTCGCAACCTTTTGGCAGCCCTCCCTAAACTGATCATAACTCTCTACTCACAGCTCCGATTGAGGTAATTCTTGAAGTTTTAGAAAGCTAACAAAATTCCCTTCGATTTGATATACTAATTCGCGTTCATGGGTTATTTTTTGAGGGAGATAAGCAGGTTTGAAGTGGAGTGATTCATGCTGAGTTTGTGTGTAAATGCAGCTACGAAATTGATGATGAAGAGGGTGAACCTTAGGGCAAGAGGAGAGTTCAAAGGCTGCATTAACACCATCCTAACCTCTCTAAATACAAGGTGAGTCCTTAGTTAGAAACTTTGGGTAGGAATGTGGGGAAATTTGCATGTCAAGGGTTTAGATTGAGCTAATGTGATGCATGCTTGATTTAATGACAAGATTATGTTTTATGAGTATGATATGTACCTTGGATCATTGTTGCATGTTTTATTTTCGTTGGGATTGTATGAATGATGCTGGGAATCATTTAGAAAGTTTTGAGTCTGGTTTAGAACCCTTAAAATGCAGAAAAACACATTCTGATGCAGAGTAATCGGTTACGGGTCCGTGGGTAACCGATTACGCTGTTAAAAATGCAATTCTGGGATGTTTTTAGTTCCAGTAATCGGTTACTGAGTTTGGGTAGTCGGTTACCCTGAGCGAAATGGAAAAAAATAGGAAACTTCGGAAATTTGTAAGTTTTGCGTCGTAAGTCTCTTTCGCGCAAACTTTATATCGTTGGAAAGCTATCGACGTGTACTTTCTAATAAAATTGGTCCCCAAACCAGAATGTTGATTTAATAATATTGGAACCCCACTTAGTGAACCTCGTCGGCTGAGATTGTATGTTACTATTTTCCCCGAGAGTAGTTCCGTTCTGAATAGAGAACTAAATGCCTCCTTAGTCGTGTGAGACTTGTTTATCTAGTATTTGGACATGCTAATGTTGTATATGATCATGGTCGTGTTGATTTTAATATGTGTATTATTAATTGATGCATTATACTATCATGATATGTGATGAATCATGACAAATTGCTAGTACCCGTTGTTTCGGTTAAACATTCGGGATTGATTGTATTGTGTGTGATTTTGACATTAGGTCATATTTGCGTATGCTTGAATCGAAGTGGCTGGAGGGTTAGGTTGGGATGTTACTCCGACTATGTGGTCAATGAGTCTTCCTGGGCCGTGCGGTTCAATGGAATAGTCCGATCATGTGTATTATTCGAAATGACGTGCACCTGAGCTATCGTTGTAGTGTGCTTCTGAGTGCCGTACGGGGCTTTTTACTCACTTGGCGTTAACACACTTGCGTGCTCGGTATGATGGGGTTATGTGGCCATATAGGCTAATACATAATGGTGTAACTCACCTCTAGTGAAGTCATGTAGACTAATACTAGGCTTTCGCCCGATGGGCTCATGTGTCAAGGTGGCGGTTTGTACTCGGCGTAACTCACTTGCGTGAAGAAGGTTAATGGGACAATGACGCCAATTAGTCTAAGGTCATCTCGCGACCATTTAGGCTTGTGTGAACCTGTTTAACCATCTTGCAGTGTGCTTGTACAAGTCCCTTGACAATAGGCATGGGTGAACTCATCGAGGGTACATTTATTCCATAATCTAGCCGAGGTATTATTACACTTCTGGATTCCCCGTACATGGGTATGGGTTTGCATACTTGTTTGTTTATATATTTGTGTGTTTGTATAAGATGAGTCCAATGGTGGATGAATCACTTGGTTGCTCCGTACTTGTACCGGATGTGAGGATAAACCCCGAATCAATGGTGGATTCGTTTTATGATGCATGTACCCTGTAGGTCCGAGTGGACCCATAGGATAGGAGGACTCACTGAGATTTAGTAATCTCACCCCAATCAATTTATCTTTTTCAGGTGCAGTTTAGTAGCTTTTGATAGATAGCAGATTCGGATTGATGACTTGAAGTGGTGTTGGCTCGAAGACCTCGTTGGTTTTGACATTCCGCTGTGCAAGATCCATTGAAGATTCATGTATTATGCTTCATAGTATAATTTCATGTTGTATTTTATATGGATCAAATATTGTACCTTGACTTTTGTATGTACTAAATATCAATTTTAACGTTTCATGCATAATATACTAGTCAGTTATGTGTGGAGTGTTACAGTTGGTATCAGAGCATGTCGATTCTCGGCCGAGCCATGAGACATCACTAGCAATTCCTTTCATCCTCACATGAGTGTGTTGCCAACTTGATTTTACTTATGTCTCATTCAGTTGTTGGACTTGATCAACTCATCGACTGAGTGTGAGACAGTAGAATTACGGCAGAGCCGCCACGAGAACTCGTAAACCTATAAGTGTCGTGAACCCAAGTAGAAAGGATTAGTTGGGTGGTGAATTGTATATGGAAGCTGGATTTATTAGACGACATAAGTAGAAGGGATGTTGGAGTTGTCAGACTTAAAAGGAGCGTTTGACGCAAAGTAGTAATACCCGAACTGCCAAGGTGTGGATCGAGACAACTAGAACCCCCAGGATTTTGATTGGTCGGAGTGAAGCCTTCTCTAAGTCTTGGTAAAATCCATACAGGATTGAGAAAGAGTCTTGTAAGTGAAATTCTCCGAAGGCTTTGAGCTGGGATTTAGTAGGATTCAGTACCGATGATGCTGTTGGTGTTAGGTGTGACTGATGATCTAGTAGAACGAAATAACCTTTGGAAGCGCGGACAGAGGATTCAGACCTTTCTGATTACGCTAGTACGGATAGTGATTCGATGGGCAAAGTATTAGATCCTGATCTAACTTGAAGTACCCTAAGCGAGAGTAGTTGCCTAGTGAAGGTTGGTGGAATATACGAACGTGGTAACTTACGATCGGGCGAAGCTTGAATACCTTGTCGATAGAAGAGGACATGTTTTTCCGTTCTTATCATTTTGTATTTAAGCTCTAAAACTACGCTGAACGGAATATGAAATGATGGAGAAGCGTGAAATACATTAACCTAAGTTCTTGTTAGTTATGGTTCGTCTGACCCCGAGTGAAGCCATAGAACTACGCTTGGCGTTGGGCGTTCAGGAAAACAAGAACTAGCACCTATCTGGAACGTCAACAGGATGATCGCAGTTGCGTCGGTTGTTAGGAACCATAGTATTCTTATCTGAACTGAATTATCCTTGGAATCTCATGCATGTGTGGGACGAGTGGGTACGCGCACAACATGGTAATCCAAAGTTGAACTTCAAATCTTCGTGCTTGGCGTTTTTTCTTTCCGAGTAAGTAAACATTGATATGTAGCACTCTCAGGTTTTAGCATCCTGAGGAGTGTGATTCGAAGGACTTGAGGAACGATGAGCCTATTGGAGGCCTGTTCAGACACTTGTCGGTTGCGACTATAGGATACGCATGGGGATCATTATACGCCACTAAGGTAGGTTACCTGGATACATGGCCTCAGAGTTGGACCACCATGTTGGTACTACCAGACGGGTATAATGCCACAGTATCGCTATCGTGCACAAGATGCGTGAGTCATCCTTTTTCCGACATGTATGGGACAAAGGTGATCTGAAGCTCAAGGTAGAATTTTGATTTGGCACTCGTGAGACACAGATCCAGACTCTCATAAGGTATGTGGGATAAGGATCCACACGTCGCGCTCGATAGTAGAGGAATAACTAGACAGGCGATGGTGGGACGGATCAAGATCCGATACTATGCTTATAGAGACTCTGAATGATTGTGCTCGCGCAAGTTAGAGTCAGTTTATACCTTGCAGACGTTCTCGTTTCATGAAGTGTTAAGTTGGCAATTTTGTATGAGTGTCTAGAGTGGGACTCATGTGCGGTCATGATATACTGGTCAGCATGGTGAGTGGCTATCATGTACCCTTGGCGACCGGTGATGGAATATGTGAATTGTATCTTGGACTAGTTTGATGTGTGACGTATCTGGTAGAGTGTCTGTAGATACTTTGAATGAAGAAATGTCAATCTTGGTAAAGCATAGACATTTTGGTTTGAGAACTGCTGAGGAGTCTATAAGAGAGATGTTCGAAATACAAAGTGCAATTTCTTGCATTGTGGCTACACTCCGACCGTTGGAAGCACTGCAATGAAGGATGCAGCCGCCGAGGAAGTCAGTTTAGTGTCTGATTAAGAGGTGGAATAGATATTAGATGACTGTGTGAATGGAGTGTGGCTATGGGAGGATTGTTATATCAGTAAGTCGCACGAGTTATCAGAGGTGATACTACGCTAAGAGAATGAAGGTGTATGGTTGGGTAGAAGTTGTGTAAAACTGCTAGAGTTAACATGAATTGCAATACGTTTTTGAAGGGTTTATTATACCGGCTAAGCAACCAGACTTGTTGGAAGGGAAAAACATAGCAGTTGTACGCTGTGGAAATCAGTGACAAGGACGAACCTCTAAGTCAGTGAGTATTTGGGTTTCAATGCCCTGAGATCGAAACGTGTGTCTAAGTTGTTGTAGATGAACTATATGGAATGGCAGAGCAAGTAGAAACTTGATTCTAGAGTATGCAACTTCGAGGAGTAGTAGTCGACGATGGATGTATATGGAGTTCTGGCACGTGCTATAATTGGACAACTGTAGATAAGGAATTATTGTGTATTAATGGAAACTAAGTGAATTATGGATATAACGTGACTCAAAGGATTTCAAGGTGTGTGACTTGTTGGAATCAGAGTAGCGCAACAATGAAGAATCAGATAAGTCCGAGGTAGGAATGAACAGACTATTTGTAGGATTTTATGTTGGGATGAAAGTATCTTCCTAAGGGAAATTGTCGAAGCAGCATTTCGTTCATTCCAGTCTCTCAAGGATCACCATAAACTCGAGAGGTGTTGTCAATGGGCCAGCTTGGGAATACATTTTGTGGATGGCATGCGGTCCGATGTTCGTAGGTCATCAGTTTAGCTTGTAAGTCACAAGGGTTGGACATAGTATCGTGACTGCCGAAATACTAGATGCTAGTGAGGATGTTCAGTTGGCGCAAGTTCTTTGTGGTTATGCCTTGTGTACTATGATTGTACAGGAAGACTAGGACAATGGTTACAGGTTAGTTGTTGATTTTCGTCTCTCATCAGTAGAATCTTGTGTGAAGTTGTCGAATGTCAAGGCTATAGTTGCAAGATGATTACACCTTTGCAGTT
The DNA here is from genome assembly GCF_029867415.1 of Vicia villosa. Classification (NCBI taxonomy): domain Eukaryota; kingdom Viridiplantae; phylum Streptophyta; class Magnoliopsida; order Fabales; family Fabaceae; genus Vicia; species Vicia villosa. Next base: position 5,617 of record NW_026705661.1, on the reverse strand, counting down.
TACGGTGACAGTTGTTATGTCTAAACTAGAGTAAGGGTTAAAGTAAGGAGATTCAGTTGTATAAGTAAAGGTAAACTTGGGACAACCGTCCTAAGACTTTGGGAACCGGAAGTTAAGACCAGGACATTTGGCTAACGCCTAACGTCATTTTATGGACTGATGTAGAGAGTAATCTGATGTTTCGTCGTATGGAACAATGTTGTAGCGGGAATTCTTGAATGGAAAGTAATTCAAGAAGCGGAAGAGGTCAGTAACGTATATGGAGCAAGGATAGACTCAGCGAAGGATATTTGTCCGAGAAGAGTGGATTGTTAGGGTTTTTGAAGTTATGGAAATCCAGTGCAGAGCAGTGGAGGTCAAGGACCTTGGAAAGGTCCTGTACCATATATGTTAAGACGAAGTATCTGCAAAGATGGGTTGCATGAGGATTAGAGTTTCTGATCATGAATAGTGGGACACCAGTTTGGCAGATTATGTTTCTTCAATTGGGATGACACTCAGACATAGTCGTAAGGTCTTCTAAAGGGAGAATGTAAGGAACATTCATCCCCTCGTTGGAGAAAACATGAAGAGTTTATTTTCGTGGTGATTGAAAAGAATTCTAGGACGAAGTCTATTTAAGAGGGGGGAGAATGTAATATCCCGATCCTTCGACACCGATAATTATTATTTAAATGAGTAAATGGTAATTAGAGAGAGCATCGGTCTTATTCTCTATTAATCTAAAGAATGATTAATAATAAGAATTAGAGGAGTAGTTAGAATCACATGTGTTTAGTTGGAATGCAACCAAATGGCATGATGGTAATTAACACTTGGTTGGAGGGCATCATGGGCACTAAAGAATAAATGCATGGAATATTAGGTCTTGTTTTGGTGAAGACCCATACTTGTCACTACCAAACCAGAATTTTGGGAAAGAAGAGCTTAGAAGTTAGTGGGAGAAAGAAGAAACCATGTTCATCATTTCAACTTTCGCAACTTTTTGGAAGCCCTCACTAAACTGATCATAACTCTCTACTCACAGCTCTGATTGAGGTCATTCTTGAAGTTTTGGAAAGCTAACGAAATTCCCTTCGATTTTATATACTAATTCGCGTTCATGGGTTATGTTTTGAGGGAGATAAGCAGGTTTGAAGTGGAGTGATTCATGTTGAGTTTGTGTGTAAATGCAGCTATGAAATTGATGATGAAGGGGGTGAACCTTTGGGCAAGAGGAGTGTTCAAAGGCTGCATTAACACCATCCTAACCTCTCTAAATCCAAGGTGAGTCCTTAGTTAGAGACTTTGGGTAGGAATGTGGGGAAATTTGCATGTCAAGGGTTTAGATCGAGCTAATGTGATGCAAGCTTGATTTAATGACAAGATTATGTTTTATGAGTATGATATGTACCTTGGATCATTGTTGCATGTTTTAATTTCGTTGGGATTATATGAATGATGTTGGAAATCATTTAGAAAGGTTTGAGTCTCGTTTAGAACCCTTAAAATGCAGAAAAACACATTCTGATGCAGAGTAATCGGTTACGGGTCCGTGGGTAACCGATTACGCTGTTAAAAATGAAATTTTGGGCTGTTTTTAGTGCCAGTAATCGGTTACTGAGTTTGGGTAATCGGTTACCCTGAGCGAAATGGAAAAAAATAGGAAACTTCGGAAATTCGTAACTTTTGCGTCGTAAGTCTCTTTCGCGCAAACTTTATATCGTTGGAAAGCTAGCGACGTGTACTTTCTAATAAAATTGGTCCCCAAACCAGAATGTTGATTTAAAAATATTGGAACTCCACTTAGTGAACCTCGTCGGCTGAGATTGTATATTACTATTTTCCCCGAGAGTAGTTCCGTTCTGAATAGAGAACTAAATGCCTCCTTAGTCGTGTAAGACTTGTTTATCAAGTATTTGGACATGCTAATGTTGTATATGATCATGGTCGTGTTGATTTTAATATGTGGATTATTAATTGATGCATTATACTATTATGATATGTGATGAATCATGAAAAATTGCTAGTACCCGTTGTTTCGGTTAAACATTCGGGATTGATTGTATTGTGTGTGATTTTGACATTATGTCATATTTCCGTATGCTTGAATCGAAGTGGCTGGAGGACTAGGTTGGGATGTTACTCCGACTATGTGGTCAATGAGTCTTCCCGGGCCGTGCGGTCCAATGGAATAGTCCGATCATGTGTATTGTTCGAAATGACGTGCACCTGAGCTACCGTTGCAGTGTGCTTGTGAGTGTCGTACGAGGCTTTTTACTCACTTGGCGTTAACATACTTGCGTGCTCGGTATGGTGGGGTTATGTGGCCATATAGGCTAATACATAATGGTGTAACTCACCTCTAGTGAAGTCATGTAGACTAATACTAGGCTTTCGCCCGATGGGCTCATGTGTCAAGGTGGCGGTTTGTACTCGACGTAACTCACTTGCGTGAAGAAGGCTAATGGGACAATGACGCCAATTAGGCTAAGGTCATCTCGCGGCCATTTAGGCTTGTGTGAACCTGTTTAACCATCTTGCAGTCTGCTTGTACAAGTCCCTTGACAATAGGCATGGGTGAACTCTTCGAGGGTGCATTTATTCCATAATTTAACCGAGGTATTATTACACTTCGGGATTCCCCGTACATGGGTATGGGTTTGCATATTTGTTTGTTTATATATTTGTGTGTTTGTGTAAGATGAGTCCAATGGTGGATGAATCACTTGGTTGCTCCGTACTTGTACCGGATGTGAGGATAAACCCCGAATCAATGGTGGATTCGTTTTATGATGCATGTACCCTATAGGTCTGAGTGGACCCATAGGATAGGAGGACTCACTGAGATTTAGTAATCTCACCCCAATCAATTTATCTTTTTTAGGTGCAGTTTAGTAGCTTTTGATAGATAGCAGATTCGGATTGATGACTTGAAGTGGTGTTGACTCGAAGACCTCGTTGGTTTTGACATTCCGCTGTGCAAGATCCATTGAAGATTCATGTATTATGCTTCTTAGTAGAATTTCATGTTGTATTTTATATGGATCAAATATTGTACCTTGACTTGTGTATGTACTCAATATCAATTTAACGTTTCATGCATAATATACTAGTCAATTATGTGTGGGGTGTTACACTTTGCCAGTCAAATGCAGACTGAATTTGAAATGAGTATGGTTGGAGAATTGACTTACTTCCTTGGACTTCAAATCAAGCAAATGGAAGACTTCACCTTTTTGTCTCAAAGCAAATATGCCAAAAACATAGTGAAAAAGTTTGGAATGGATAACGCGAGTCACAAAAGAAATCCTGCACCAACACATATAAAGCTATCCAAAGATGAAGGGGGCATAAGTGTTGACCAGAGTTTGTATAGGAGCATGATTGAAAGCTTGCTATATCTAACAGCCAGCAGACCAGATATTGCATTTGTAGTTGGAGCATGTGTCAGATATCAAGCAGAGCCAAAGGTAAGTCACTTAAACCAAGTCAAGAGAATCTTCAAATATGTAAATGGAACTTCTGACTATGGCATATTGTACACTAATGGTAATGACCCTGTTCTGACTGGATATTGTGATGCTGACTGGGCTGGAAGTGCTGATGACAAAAAAAGCACATCTAGAGGATGTTTCTTCCTAGGAAACAATCTTATATCATGGTTTAGCAAGAAACAAAATTGTGTCTCTTTATCAACTGCTGAAGTAGAGTACATAGCAGCTGGTAATAGTTGTTCTCAACTGGTCTGTATGAAACAAATGTTGACTGAATACAATGTTCCACAGAATGTCATGACTTTGTATTGTGACAATCTCAGTGCTATCAACATCTCCAAAAATCCAATTCAGCATAACAGAACCAAACATATTGATATCCGACATGAGAACTCGTCGAAGACAAGGTAATTTGCTTAGAACATGTCAACACCGAACTTCAGCTAGCTGACATTTTCACAAAAGCTCTTGACGCTACACAGTTTGAAAACTTGCGGAGCAAGTTAGAAATCTGCATCCTTGAGGAACCATAGATTTAAAAAAAAAAGGAGAAGACAGTAGTTTGCTTTGGCAACTTTTGTGGCCAAACAGGGGGAGTAGTAATGTCACCCCAGAACAATAAGTATGGTGGTTGTGTGATCAACAAATCTGATGTGCTTATTTTTGCGTTGATCTGTTTGTGCTTGTGTTGCTCTTGTGGTGTGGTTGGTTTGATCTGTTTGAGCACTGTGTGCATACTGGTGGTGTATGTTGTCTGTACTGTATTAGCTCTGATTGTGTTTTGTTTACTTTGTTTCTACTGCAAGTGTTTCTCTGATATGGTGTGACAAGTTGTTTTAGCCAAAAATTTGCCAAAGGAGGAGATTGAAGATGTTTTTCATGTTGGCTGCATTTGTGGTAAAACATACCTGAGTGTGTAATGTCTTGACTGATGTCATGATATGTTTGATATTGTGTTATGCAAGTTGCATATGTGTTAAGCTAATACAGGTTCTGTAGTGAATGTCATGACCAATTTCATGACATCCTTGTGTGACAGCAGGAGCTGTTATAGTGTATTAATTATGTTTCTTGATTTCTCTCAATCAACAATTTAGGAAACCTTTTATTGTGTGTTGAATATTTCGTCCAGAAGATTTTGCTGACAGAACATTCTGTAACAACCAGATGGCGTGTAAATTAGGTTAACTTGGTTAACCCTAATTTTTTTCTAAAATAGCCCAAGGCCCAAGAGCTGCATATAAGAAGACTGCAATCCTAATTTGCAACGCAGAGAGAAAGATTGTTAATTGTGAAGAACCATAGTTCTGTAGCTGTCTCTTGTACTCCAAGCAATTGTCCTTGATGATTGTGTTGGAATAGGTTGTTTGTGTTAATTGTCATTCTAAGCTTTTAAGCACGAGTGTGTGTCTCTTGATTGAAGCTTTTAAGCAGATCAAGGTGTGTTTTTGAAGTGTGTCTTCTCTCTGAATTTGTTTAATGTTTATTTGTAATCACTGTCGTGATTGAGGGGGAGTGAGTGGAGATACTCAGGTCTAGGAATAGATTGGAATTACATTGGGTAGGTTTTAAGTGAGGATTTGTAAACGGGGGAGTTTAACTCTGAATTAATTCTGCTTATATTGGATTCCCTCCCTAGCTTGGTAGCCCCTAGAGTAGGTTGGTTGAACCGAACTGGGTAAACAATTATGTGTGTTCTTTATTGTTTTTATGCATTTCTGTTTTAACATTTTGTGTTGTGTAATTGTGGATGTCATAACATCCATTAAGACATCCAGCGTGAGTTACTAGAATTTTCATAGAGCATTCAAGGCTTTGGAATTTCCAAGAGCTAATTCATCTTCCTCTTTGGAGCAGTCTTCTTTTGACTTCAAAGACTTATTCTCATCTTTTGTCCTTCATAATAGGATGATTCCATCCTTTCAAAATATCCTTCCAAGATTTTTTGTCCATGGATTTCAAAAAGGCTATCATTCTAACCTTCTAATAGTTATAGTTTGCACCATCTAACAGAGGTGGTCTGTTATTGTATCATCCTTCCTTGTATATAGTACCAGAAAGTATCTTCCCTAAAGCTTACCCAAAAATAGAACATGGTACTTGTTCTAATGCCAACTGAAATTCTGGCACTTCAAATAGAT